>NW_024713129.1:8089159-8110136 GCF_018991925.1 Homarus americanus
CAACTGTTCCAATCTATGAGTAGAGCATTACCGAAAAGATTCAATCATTCCAGAGATGCATAAAGTGGCATCTTGTGATTGTTTTGTGAGGCAAAGAGATCTATTTTTGGAGTTCCAAACTTCCTCACTAGACTCTTGAATTCTGATACCTTTAGGGAACATTCTGTTTCCATCGATACTGGCCTGAGACGGGACAACGCATCTGCCCAATTGTTTTGTACTCCTTTTTTGGACGCGTCCGTACAAACGACCAAGTCTGTTTGAGGGGGAACCCAGGGAGATGAACTGATTAGATTGTCTAAACTTGTCCACCATGACAGATGATTCTTGATCTGAATAGGGAGAGAAGAAGCAACATTTCTGCTTCTGTGAAGCAACTTCGACCCCAGATGAGTTAGTTGCTTCTTTCTTAACTTGCCCAAAGGAACCACTATGGTGGCAAAATTCAACAGACCCAGTAATTTTTCCCAATCGTGCCAAGAAATCTCTTGCTTTACACAAAAGGCTTCTACTTGGTTTATCGCATCTGTTACTTTTGCTTCTGGTAGACTGACTGACTGCTGATTTGTATCCCAATGGAGACCTAACCAATCCAATTTTTGACATGGTATGAGATTTGATTTGACCTGGTTTATCTTTAATCCTAGGTTTTGAAATAGTACTAGTTTATGTTGGGTCGCCCTTTGACAATCTTTGAAAGAGTTTCCCTCTATCAGCCAATCGTCTAGATAAGCAAAAGTTCTTATGCACTCTTTTGCAAGGATCTCTCTGGGGATGTTTGCCAGTTTTGTAAACACTTTTGGCGCAATTGTCAGGCCGAACGGCATCACTGTGAATTGATAAGTTACATCCCCCACTGCAAACACTAGAAACTTCCTGTAACTGGGAGCAACAGGAACGTGATAATAGGCATCTTCGAGATCCACTTTTGAGATCCAAGCATTGGGCGGAAGTAGATACCTCAGATGGTCGTAAGTGAGCATTTTGAAACTTTTTTGGTAATAAACTTGTTCAGGACGGAAAGATCTAAAATCCACCTCAATTTGTCGCTGCCTTTCTTGGGGACTGGGAATAGGTGAGATATGAAACATTTCTCTGACTGCAACAGTTCTATTACGCCTCTGTTTAACAGTTGAATTATAAACTCTGTGAGTAAAGGGGTTGGTTTTTTACCCCTTTTTGGTAAAACTAGGGGAGGGCGCCTCAACCAAGTCCATGTGAGGCCCCCTTTGATTGTCTTGTAAACCCATATGGAAGAAGTCCATCTGTTTTCCCAACCCCCTAGACGACCCAGCTGTCTGGCTTCATTGGAAGGGAGTGGTCGCTTGTAGTGAATTCCTCCCCTACAAGCACCGAACCTTCTCGAATTCCCCAGCCTACGCCTCCAGCGCCGCCCACGGAGCGGGGTCACCTATCTACCCACGCCTACCCCCGCCTTATAAGGCCTGACACCGCTGTGACCAGCCTTTTTCTACCCAGTGCCACCAGCAAGCAATACCTCCTCCTCCGCGCCAGCCATGCGGCTGCCGCTCCCGCCAGCGACCTTGGCGTCCCTCAAGCCGCGTGCCCTCACTCAGGGCACCCTCACCACCCAGATCTCTCTATTCAACGCTTCTTACCATGCTACCTACCCAGTAACAAGCTGCATTGTACATCCAATACAATATGTATACAGTGAGCACATTGTGAGTTTCCTTTCTCCATCCCATCCTGAGTGTGAACCAATATTTCATAACCCTACAAGTGGTGACCCCGGAGTGACCACTCACACAGGATGGAGGAGAAACTGATCACTCTCCCAGTCTTCAAGCAACATGGAAGACTGGCTTACCCACGCAGAGGCAGCTCTCATCGGCTCCACAACTACTGTCTCTACACCGCAGGTTAGACACCCTAGAGCAGCTCTACTACTCTAATCAGACAGCCGCTCCTCTTCCTGCCCCAAGCACCACGTCTTACCGACCCCAACACACCCGTCCTGCCTCAGACGCCTCCCCCGGCCCAGTAGTACCCCCTGCCGCTCCTCCTGACATGGCCCCTGCTCCTGACGTGGACCCACACACCCCTCTTATCTCCCTCAGGTACCCCCTGCTACTGTCCTGCACCCTGCTGCTGTCGTGGACCCTGCTGCTGTCATGCACCCTGCTGCTGTCATGGACACTCTTCCTAACGCAGCCCCTGCTCCTGACCCAGGCCCACACACCCCAGCAGGCGCATCTGAGGACTCTGTACCTGTCGCGAGGGAAGCCCAACATTCATCGCCTCCACAACCCTCCTATCCCCCTCTTTTCTCCCACAGATCTCGTGTATCTAGACAGAGCTGTCCCCACTAGCGGTCGGCTCATCCACGCCCTCGTGTCTCACATGTGGCACGCAACCCTGCCAACCTCCAGCCTCCCGCCGCGCCTGGAGAGGAAGGGGAGTATTGTAATGGATTCCTTCCCTACAAGCACCGAACCTTCTCGAATTCTTCCTCTACAAGCACCGAACCTTCTCGAATTCCCCAGCCTACGCCTCCAGCGCCGCCCACTGTGACCAGCCTTTTTCTACCCAGTGCCACCAGCAAGCAACACCTCCTCCTCCGCTCCAAACCATGCCGCTGCCGCTCCCGCCAGCGACCTTGGCTTCCCTCAAGCCACGTGCCCTCACTTAGGGCACCCTCACCACCCAGCTCTCTCTACTCAACGCTTAGTACCATGCTACCTACCCAGCAACAAGCGGCATTGTACATCCAATACAATATGTATACAGTGAGCACATTGTGAGTTTCCTTTCTCCATCCCATCCTGAGTGTGAACCAATATTTCATAACCCAACACGCTGATATCGTGGAATAAGGTCTTCTTCCACTTCTGAACAAACGGCCACCCCTACTACATCTTGAATTGTTTCTTCCTCTAAAGTTTCCTCTAGGTTGATAACTGAACCTAGCAGCTGGTCCTGTTCCCTTGTTAAACCTTCCTCTTTTAAATTTCCGAAAGGTCTGAGGACTCCTGGGAACAGTAATATTAATAGCTTGCTCAACAGCTGATCTATATTTAACCAATGTTTGTTCATCAAACAAAGCAGGAGAAAGAGGGGAAGAACGTAGCAATGAATAAGCACTACCACTTGAATCATTATTGATGGCTTGCTTCCTTAGCTGGGCTCATAGTTTTAGGGCTTTCAACAACATTTCCAAAAATGAGTTGTATAGGGAATATGGAATCCCTTGTATAACAGCAGCAAAACATCTGTCTACTTCTGAATTGTCCTCATAGTCCAGCACAAACTTAGTTAATAACTGACACATCAGGATTGCAGACCGAATATCTGCTGCCAATTTCCTAAATTTAAATTCTTCAAGCAACAGTGCAGAAGCAACTGGTTTCAAATTTGTTTCATAACTTATATCAGCATATTTTGGAGCCGACAAATATTGGTTAAGTTCATATAAGGTACTCTTTTTGTCATTAAATTGGACCTTCAAAAAAAAAAACTAAACTTGAGCATTCCTGTCTGCAGGAATGAATGTTAAGTCTTTCAAATGATAAGGAGTATGAAGAGCTGGATGATGGCTGCGCGTGATTTGATTTATGTGGTGAGACAGGACCACAGGCTGCAACCACAAATCTTGGCTCTCCTTTTTCCTGATCCAGTGGTGCAAGTGTTGCAATGACTAGGGAGAGGGAGAGTTGCAATGGACTGCTGATAGTCCAGTTTGTTGGGTTTTGCCTTAGTAGCCTGTCCATCATGCATTGCCTTCATCCACTGGTGTAGTCGTTGGGTTCCCATGTTGCTCACCTTTTCCGCTATACTGCCGTTGGGGTCTTGTTGTAGCTCTGTAAGCATCATCTGCCTGATGCAAGGCTCCTTGCGCAGATTTTTCGTTCAGGGTTTACTCCCGTAGGCTTGTACACTCGGAAACCATAATCTCTAGCCCACCTGGGTCGGTACTGGAGATTAGAACAGTGTCCTTTCTGGACGGGGGCCCACTCTAACTATCAAGAGGCAACACACTCACGAACACACACAGTCATAATATGGCTGTATAGATGACATTATGTATAGATATTGTATATGGCATTTTATACTCTGCATTATCTTCATTATATATGAACACGAAGAAAAAATACCATAGGTTGTAGTTACGAAAGTATGAATGGAAATAAACACTTCCAAACCACCCAGTGACTCCACACAATGTGTGTGTGTGTGTGCCAGACCACGATGCTTCCCATCATTCGCAAAACAATATGAAAAATCGAGTTTAATTTAACTACATATTTCAAAAACCTTAAATTACATGTGGATCAGTCACTCCTCATTTGACACACTTATAGTGTAATACTTTGACCATCCCACCTGGGCACATGGAGGCCCATGGTAACTCTCACGGGGCAACATACGTATGAGGGCCACTACTGCCACCATTTATGAGGGCCACTACTGCCACCATTTATGAGGGCCACTACTGCCACCATTTATGAGGGCCTCTGTGTGCCACTAGCAATTCCTTTTGCTCTCATACTTATTACCATTGGTAGCGTGACGAGAGGAGGCTCGTGGGTAGATGTAATGATAGTATCAAGCAATAGGGAAGAAATAACGGTAAATACTGTAGGTAAATAATAGACACAATTATACAAATACAAAATTTATTTAAACATGAATATGAAATTAGGAGAAAGAATTTATTTGTGCCAACAGACGAAATCTAGTACTAGGCCCTCAGGCTCAGCATACTCACACCACTACTGGGTGGACATACTCAATAACACTTCCAACCCTACTGGGTGGACATACTCAATAACACACAACTCTTATAGTCACTTAGCACCATAAAGACCAGGACAACTGCCACTACCACCTTCAGTCGTCAGGAGTGATACTCAAGCAACAGCCATGGGGTCCAGCCACCATGGAGTACTTTCCGACGAACTCTGAAGATCCCAGTGGATTAATTCCACCACACAAATAGCCCTACTGAGTTAGACACTCATCCACCAATGATGGGGGCTGGTAGTGGTGTGTGGCTTGGTGATCCGGGGTCACCTCGCAGGCCGAGCGTTAGGGCCAGACCAGCCAGCTATGGGGGCTATAAGTAGTCTGAAGTGTCTGACGGCCGGGTCTCACGAAGGTAACTGATCCTACTGGACCTCGGACATCTCCCCCGACATAGTGGATACAACATCCACGCTACAGACACGGCCTAGGCTGCGTTAGGGACCTGTATGGATGAAGGGACGGGCACTCACTACGGTGACAACAACATCACGTTTCAGGGGACGTTGAAGACGTAAATATGACTTCACTCAGAGCATATCAACTACGTTACTGTAACACTTGCACAATCAACTATTAATTGGGTCAAATCACTTAAAGAAGGGCGAATTACAACACAGAGTGGAATGGCATACCTGTATGGATGAAGGGACGGGCACTCACTAACGGTAGAAATGCCCGCGGCGCCCTCACTCAAAATATGCCAGGGAGTCCACCTACTTCTATTCCGATGAATTAATTTACTGTACACTCTGACGTTGAAACTGAGACTATAAACTCAGTTTCATTCCCTACTATTATCTTCACTAACAATGCTCTGACTCAGCTATCAAAAGCAAAATTAAATTGATTACAAAGGGTTGGATGGCAACAGGTCCCAACATACAGCGTCTGCTACGAAATCCGTGGATTATATTCAAAGTTCCCTACAAACAAAGACGGGGAAACAGAGAAAACGGGGGACGTTTCCACTGGGGGACTCAGAAGGTTTTGTGGACGTTTGAGCGTAATATGAATCCTTAAGGTTTTCAGGTTAGCCATTATCACGATCATGACATACGCACGAACACACAAGTTATGATATGAACCCTTCCAGGCTTACCTATCATTATTATGTTATGTTCACCGTGCTCTGTATCTTGGTAACTAGTCATAGTATCAATACATGACAGTGTTATTAGTATAATATTGTAACTTTTACCCTACAGTTATTGTTGTAAATCATGGACAGGAAGGATACATAAATTGTAATATCAAGTGTATGGTTCGCTCAAAGCCACCCCAAGTCAGACAATGCATCACACAAAGTTACACTGTGTGTGTGTGTATGTGTGTGTGTGTGTGTGTGTGTGTGTGTGTGTTCTGTAACATTAAGCTTCATCCTTAGTAGGTAAGATGTTTCATAAAGAGGTTTCTCCCATTCGTCATTGTGAGCATCGTCCCAGAGCACATTGTTTCCATCAAAACCATGGTTCATCCTTATTTCCCTTCTTCCGTGTAACTATATCCATATGGCTAAGTGCTTGCTTTTCATTTCTTTATTTACCAAAATAATGTGGATCAGTTACTCATTATTTAACACATACATGCACTTAGAGCATCAAGATTGTTTTGTAGGCATGACTATTGGTTAATTGAAACCCCAAAAATATTTTTCACATTTATTATGCATAAACATTGTAAACATATCTATGTGATTATTGTAGTATATAACATATAAATGTCTGGACAGATTCCCAAGAGTTATGCATATTAATGCATAGATTTTGTAAGCATATTTATGCGAAGTGACGTAAAACCACATAGTAAAATACCTGGACAAATTCCCGAGAGTTAGGAAACGAAGTCTATGTGGCCCCAACGAGGTTACACCAGAGAGCTAACTCCCCCGCCACCCCCTACAAGGCACCGTCGTGGGCAGAGATTTAATTCTTGACCACAGGTTAATACCGTGTCCAACCTCCATCTGCTGCTATAACTTCATGCAATCTGGTGGGCATGGAATCTACCAGATTGCTGCAGATGTTCGGCCTCCTCCTTATTCCCTCCCACACATTATGTGCGTGTCTCCTCACTGCCTCACTCGTTTTCTCCTCAACATCCCATTCAACAACCATATGCGCCCATAGATTTTCTATTGGATTACAATCGGCTCCTTTAGGGGGCCAGTCCAATAGAATAATCTGCGGGTGCGCCTCAAACCAACGCTTGACTGCCTGACTTGTATGTATTGGACTGCGGTCTTGCACTATACATATAGGCTGTGGGTCTGGGATGGCATATGAGTTGCTGGGAGGATGGTTAGCAGTCCTGTTGAACTGGCAGGTAGACAAAATAGAAAACTCACAGCCAAACTGTAAGAAAACCCATGGACAATGAGACATTAGTAAAATATACTAGGTCATTTTAGCGCGTGCACACACATTATATACAGACCTATTGGTCCTTGCGAGGCTGTTTGGTTATGCTATGCTAACTAGTTTGCTAGGGTGAGGGAAAGTGTATATATATATATATATATATATATATATATATATATATATATATATATATATATATATATATATATATATATATATACAGTCATGCGCCGGTTAACGTCCGACCGAACAACGTCCGATCGCATATACGTCCGTGGCCCCCCCCCCAAAAAAAAAAGTGACGCCTGCTGGACCACCACTCCACGACCCCCTGACGGAGACACGATGATCCTCCCCATACTGGTCAGATATTATGTGTTAAAGAATATGCTTCCTTATTAGGCTTTTTTTAAGCATTTGCCTACCAGGTGTAATGTTAACCTACATCTATTGAGGATAAAATCTTTCACCTACAAATTGACAATAACACATTTGCTGTAATCAGACATATCTAGTTGCCTCAACAATTGCAACCCCAGTTGCAATTGGGGTTGCAATTTCAAATTCTGTGGCATTACTAAGAATAGTAAAGTTTCTGGTGCACTCTAAGATTAAGAGAGAAAACGGAGGACTCAGGCGTCCTGATGTGAGAGAAAACGGACTCGTATGACGGGGGACCAAATAAAAAAAGCATAGCTACATGTTTTGTGGACTACAGTATTAAGCGTACCCTTTTCATCACTTTGTAATAAACCTAGCCATGCCTATGTGTGTTTATGATATTTACCATAACATTATATATATATTTAGTGGGTCTAAATGGTCGTAAAATGGGAAACTTGGGGTTGGGTCTTGGGTGCCTGGAACCAATTAGAATAAATCCCATAGGTTCTGTACTTTCGTTATCGGCGGGGTCCCAATTAGGCGCGATAACCAAGAGATGACTGTACTGTACTGTATATACTTGTGACACTGGCCAGTTGCTTCTAGTGTTATGGTACAGGGGTACCAAGTGACAGCACTAGGATCCCGCTTCCTCTATCAAAGAATTAACAATTAAAATTTAAATTGAAAAAAAAACATTCAAATAATGGGACTTAGCGAACCTAAATGGCCCTAGAGCGGGCACGGTCACGAATGCATCGCGTATTCTTATAGATTGTGCTGGTAGGCGTACGTTATCTAGTGAATTTAGTCAATATTGTACAGTAACAATGGACCTAAGTGCAAACCTGTATTGTACATGTACTAAATGATTACGGTACTAAAATTGTTATGTCTATTGCAAATATAGCTTGTTTATACAGGTATTCAAGAATCCAAGCTATGTAAGTTATATTCACCCAGGTCGTTTGGGTGGCAAATTATGAGAAGAGCTTAGTCACTCTTAAGTAATAATGAATAAACATCCAGGCCTTTAGTGCCAACTGTCAAATCTTATCTCAAATAAATAAAGACACTCTGTCACCTCACCTCACGCTCGGCTGGCTACCTCCCTCCCTGTGTTCCCAGACAAAAGATTGGTGATTTCTTTATGTTTATTTTATATAATATCTCAGACTAAAGTTAGGATAGTATAATTTGCATTGCTGAAATCCTTGCAAGACAGAGATTAATTTGAATATAAGCATCATATATTTTGCTCAAGATATAAAAAAAATGTAGTACATTAGTGTACAATACTGTAGTACATTTTATAAAAAGCTTTTCAAATGTATTTTTGGGTAGATTTGCATAAATTTCTTCATTTATTTTCATCCATGTACATGCACACACCATACTAAATGAAACGTAAAAAAGTAAATTACCTTAGTGCAAAGCTGGAGTGCACATGTACTAATTTGATTACGGTACTGAAATTGTTATGTCTAGTGCGAAGTACAACATGTTTATATTCAAATAAATCAATATCTTACAAGAATCGCAGAAATGTTAATTATATTCTCCTAGGTCATATCACTGGCATTTTAAAATGAGAGAAGCTTAGTAGGACTGTTAAATATACACACAGAGACCTTCGGCTCAAACTTATCACCTCAACCCCTCGACTCCCCCAACCCCTAGCTGGCTGGCTCCGTCCCTCCCTCCCTCCCAGCCAGGGTTTTAGGCTTACAGTTTTTATCTTATATAATATCTCAGAAAAACGTTAGGAGATTATAATTTGCATTGCTGGAATCCTTGCAAGACAGCCAATAATTTGAATATAAACGTCATATATTTTGCTCAAGAGATAAAAATTGTTGTACATTAGTGTACAGTACTGTAGTACATTTTATATAAAAAAATTTCAACTGTATTTGTGGGTAGATTTACATAGATTTCTTCATTTATTTTCATCCATTTACATACACACACCATACTAAAAGAAACGTAATAGAAATAAATGACCTTAGTGCAAAGCTGGAGTGCACATGTACTAATTTGATTACGGTACTAAAATTGTTTTGTCTAGTGCAAATTATAGCATGTTTATATTCAAATTAATGAGTATGTTACAAGAATCCCAGCAATGTTAATTATATTCACCCAGGTCATTTCACTGGCTTTTTATAAGAGGGAAGCTTAGTCACTTAAGAACTGATAAATATACACGCATTAGACCTGGGCCTGTGCCAACTGTCAAACATACTACTGTGAGGGCGCGGTGTTCCCTCTTGTTATCTACACCACCCTCATCTTACTTACTTCTCTTAGTCTTACTCTTACTCAGTTCCGTCACCTATTCTTTTGGTAGCATGGACATTCTTTTGGTAGCATGGTCATTCTTTTGGTAGCATGGACATTCTTTGTGGTAGCATGGTCGAGGGTCTAGGCACATGGGTATGGTAATTCTGGTATCAAGTCACTTGGATGGAAATAAAGGTAAAATACTGTGGGAGAAAGGAATACACCTAAAGTACTCTAAAAACAAGTTTATTGATATGCAATCAATGGGGAAAGATATTGTATTAATCATATAACTACCAGGCTCAACTCCTGGGCTTATTGCAAACTCAGTTCCTTCTCAACATACTCGTTAATAATTAAACTAGCATATACAGGGGTCCACTACCCAACATGGGATAATTATTTCCATCTAATTGTCCCTAACATACATGTCACAACCCTCTCTGTGGACATACACTTCCAAGGAGTAACCCAGGGTAGAACACTACGGCTGACGACCGTTGTTATTGTGGGGTAGCCAGACACATAGCGAGTCTGGGGTCTGGCCCAACGAAGCCGTGGGGCACATTAATCAGGCCGCATCTGTGCCATCGTTTCATATATGATCCCTGCTGGTTATTTACTACATCCGGGGCCGTTGTTGAATGGTTGCAAGAATCACAATGGGATCTGGAGAAACATTGAAGCAGCGTCAGGGAGCATGACAACACAAACAACCCTCTTGTCAAGACGACAGACGTATTTACGTTATATTACTTCTACACTGGGTGAATGACAATTCAACTGTTAAATCATGAACACTGGTGAACACTGATATTCACTACAATTGACTGAATTAACTGAATGGCTACACAAAAACATACCTGGAGAAACATTGAAGTAGCGTCAAGGAGCACTCTCCCTGGCTCATCTTGGGGTATATATACCCTGAGTTGCCAGGGATCGCTACTCACGCAATGACAATAATTACAAACAAACTAACTGTTACTCATTCAAAGATGACCCTCAGTTGACAAAGTCTGGCAAATTACTTGAGTTGCTATACACAGACTAATTCAAGATTGAGCTTCCCAGGAGAAAGTGGAATAACAACGCATTGACAACTGTCTTCACAAAGGCGGGACGACTCTGGGAGGGAACACAAGTGTAGCCTCTATGGGGAAAAAACACGTCTTCTCAGGGGTCGCTAACTCACTCATGTTTTGCGGGCGTGGAGTTTAATAAGAATCATTAGTTAAATAGATCAGCAGTCAACATGACCATGACACTACCTCCCCTCCCCCCACGCCCCCTCGCTTGCTCCCTCCCTCTCTCTCTCCCCATCTACCCGGCGTTGCTGGAATCCTTGTAAAACAGTGAATAATTTTAATATAAACGTCATGTATTTTGCACAAGAGATAAAAATTAATCACCTGTATCACATTACAGTAGTGATTTAAGAGTAGAAGTGTATATGTGCGTATATAGTATTCCATATACACGTAAGTGTAAATACAAAGTTTCTGTGATGATCGGACAACGTCCATTTCGGTTAATGTCATGTTTCCAAGAACGTATCTAGGACGTTAACCGGCGCATGACTGTATATATATATATATATATATATATATATATATATATATATATATATATATATATATATATATATATATATATATATATATATATATATATATATATATATATATATATATATATATATATATATATATATATATATAATAACATATTTAACTCTTCTTAACAAATGCAAGGATGTTGCCCCGTGAGAGTTACCGTGGGCCTCCATGTGACCAGGTGGGATGGTCAAAGTATTTATTACACTGTAAGTGTGTCAAATGAGGAGTGACTGATCCACATGTAATTTAAGGTTTTTGAAATATGTAGTTAAATTATACACGATTTTTCATATAGTTACGCGAATGATGGGAAATAAAAGATATAGATGGGGTGTGGTGGAATCATTGTGGTCTGGCCACAAGCACTGTAAAGGACATGTGGATTCACTGGGTGGTTTAGAAGTGTTTATTTCCATTCATAATTTCGTAACTACAACCTATGGTAATTTTTTCTTCGTGTTCATATATAATGAAGATAATGCAGAGTATAAAATGCCATATACAATATTTATACATAATATCATCTATACAGCCGTACTATGACTGTGTTGTTCGTGCGTGTGTTGCCTCGTGATAGTTAGAGTGGGCCCCCGTCCAGAAGGGACACTGTACTAACCTCCAGCACCGACCCAGGTGGGCTAGATTATATGGTTTCCGAGTGTACCTACCAAGGTTATTCCGCAAGGTAGTGGTTGGTAGGTGCCAGGATGTGTCCACATGCCAGTGGGCCTATGCACCGTCCCTCTGGAGCCCACTGTTACTAGCCTGGTCTAGCCCTGGCCCATGAGACGCCTAATTAGTCTATCCAAAAACTGTTTAACAGCATATAGATTTTGAATACGAAAGTTGGAAATCTTAACTACTGAATTTATATGTAGTACTGGGTCCAGGAAGAAAACTCAGGCTACGATTGCAAGTTTATTTGTGTGGTGAATAGAACTGTGCTCAAGCGCAGAGCTGAAGGTGAGTGACTGTTCTGAGGCCACCCATGAGTGTATATATACAGGCTGACTGAACGAAGCTGTCTCGGCTCAAGTCTTGAACCAAGTTCTGCCACATCAGCCAGCCGACTCAACAAAACAACTTGTTACAAGAATGTATCAGGCATCTGTTAAGTTACATTCCATTAATCTTAACAGTTGAAATACAAGTAGAGGACAATATGTAGGTATTCTTCAGTAGCTACATCGGCCCCCTCCCGATGATCATTTATAAGGAAAGTGACGCATCGAAACCGATGCGTCAGCCGCACTACATGGCTGGACCTTGTTCACAGATATGAACATAGTGGTGGCGTAGTCACAGGTTCTGCAGCGCTCACGGAGGCAGCAGCGTCAGTCGGGCTGTTTATGCTGGGGCTGGGAACATCCTTGACCTCGTCGATGTGGGCCAGCTTCAGTCGGCCGATGGAGACTGTGTACTGAACTCCTTGGCAGTCGATCAAAAAAAAACTTAGACGACCGGCGGAGCACCCTGAAGGGACTGTCGTTGGAGCGTTGCAGTGGAGGGTCTAGGCACCATAAGCCGTACGAAAACGTGTGATGCTTCATTCATTGGTGGTTCACTTGGGTTTAATGTGTTTCGGTTTGGGTTCGAGTTTTTGAAGAGTTTATGTGAGAGACGTGTGGGTGCTAGTGGCAAGAGTCATGCAGCAGTCATGAGAGAGTAAGCAAGGATCACCCTCGCGAGTAGAGTGTGGAGGGAGAGTCTTCCTGCTGTATTTTGCTCGACATCATTGACTAATATGTATGTATGTCTCCAGTGTGATATTGAAATTTTGGTTATAGTCAGTGGCATGTATTCCTAAGAAGGAAGTTAAGCTTTGCTTACCTGATAAAAAATTTCCCTTCAAAATTAGAATCTCTTTTTGTTCAGTAATGTATTATTTAATTGTATGTAGCATTTTGCTGTTTTGTGATTTAAATCTCAGGGAATTTACACCTGCTGTAATAGGAGTCCAGACTTTCTGAAACTTGTAAGATAGGAGCATTTGCAGCTTGAAAATCTGTCCCTTGAAAACGCAACATTCAATTTGCAGTAGCCTCTTCCACCCTCGTGGGCCGAGGACCCCAAACCCACCTCGGGTCGGAGTGTAACCGACCACAACAGCAGTTGTTAGAGGCGCCAGTGCTATACCCTGGGACAGGCCTTGGAATTATGGTCCACAGTGTGGTTGTATGTGTTTTTTACCAGTATGTTTTATAAGAAATAAATCAATTAAGACATGTTATGGTTTCACCCTTCTTTACCCTTATCGATCTGGTCAATGGAAAACCTAACCCAATGCCTAGTCCACTCTGCCCGCTACCTAACGAGCTACATGCTGTCCAGAGGGGGTCTGGTGGCAGCGACCATTAGAAATTAAGATTAGAGTTAAGTTATCCCCTTAGACTTAGTGACCCCAGAATCTGGCAGTATACTTCTTCCATCAATAGTTCATTAACGATGTATGTAAGTTTCACCATGTTTTTCACTACAACGGTACAGCAAAGTATATTTTTCTAGCATTAAACTGTTATTATTTTATTGTTCAATCATCACTACACATAAAACCATCCATCATCACTACATATAACACCACCCATCATCACTACATATAACATCATCCATCATCACTACATATAACATCATCCATCATCACTACATATAACACCATCCATCATCACAACATATAACACCATCCATCATCACTACATATAACACAACCCATCATCACTACATATAACATCATCCATCATCACTACATATAACACCTCCCATCATCACTACATATAACACCATCCATCATCTCTACAGATCGGTAAAGTAGTTTCCGAGATTCTCGTGCAGACACACATACACACAAACAAACACACACACAGACATACTTCTTTGTTATATATATATATATATATATATATATATATATATATATATATATATATATATATATATATATATATATATATATATATATATATATATATATACAATAATAACTCGGTTTACGCTGTTCTCGTTTACGCGTTTCCACATTTACGCGGTCCCCACCAGAACCAGAATGCCCAATTTACGCGGTGCATCTACTCATATACGCACTCATATACATGGGTGAAGTATAATTTTTTTATTTAGCCCATAAAATTCATACAAATTACCCGGCCAGAATATAATTTACATTGCTGGAATTCTTACAATATGATGATCATTTCAAATATAAACATCATGGATTTTGCATTATACTTACAAATTTTAGATCTAATGTAAGAATTTTGTTTACACAGAGCAAATATGTTATCTTTTGTACAAAATATATGACGTGTATATTCAAAATATTCCTGGTCTTGCAAGGAATCCAGCAATGTCAATTATATTATCCTAACTTTAGTCTGAGGTATTATTTATTACTAAAAATATAAATATACTGTTTTAACCCAAACATTTCTCTAGTAGGGAGGGAAGGTGGGGGGGTGGGGGGTAGGGAGGGAGGGAGGGAGGGACCCAGCTATTGTGGGAAAAGGGGGAGCTGGAGGTGGGGTATTTTGATTGACAGATAGTGTCTGGGTGAATAATAATTTGTTTATTTACTGAAGATATTTGTTTTAACTCATAAAATTCATACAATTTACCCGGCCAGAATATAATTTACATTGCTGGAATTCTTACAATATGATGATCATTTTAAATATAAACATCATGTATTTTGCATTAGACATACAAATTTTAGATTTAATGTAAGAATTTTGTTTACACAGAGCAAATATGTTATCTTTTGTGCAAAATGTATGACGTGTATATTCAAAATATTCCTGGTCTTACAAGGAATCCAGCAATGTCAATTATATTATCCTAACTTTAGTCAGAGGTATTATTTATTACTATACCTTAAAATCTAGTGTTTTCACCCAAACATTTCTCAGAGAGGGAGGAGCTAGCGAGCGTGGAAAGGGGGGGGGGGCGGGAGTTGAGGCCATTATTTGAATGGACATTAACCTGGCGACTGTATTTCTCTTAAATATTAATTGTGTGTGCATACCACCATAAAATTAAGATGTTATTTTTACTACAACGTAGGTATTGTGTCGGAAAAAGTGGAGTTTGGGAGTCGGCCCAGTCTCTATTTCAATTAATCCCATATGTTCTGTTATTCCATTTACGCGTTTCTTGTTTTACGCAGACCTCCGCGGGTTCAATTGACCGCGTAAATCGGGGTATTGCTGTATATATATATATATATATATATATATATATATATATATATATATATATATATATATATATATATATATATATATATATATATATATATATATATATATATATATATATATATATATATATATATATATATATATATATATATATATATATATATTAGGGTGGTCCAAAACTATATGGTAAAAAATATAAGTAGTAATATATTGCCTCCACAAGCCTTAAAATTGTCCATTTGGTTCATAGATAAGGTCTGTAAAATTTTATCCATATTCATTAACATTTAGAGGTCAATCCATTTTGCATATTATACTTGTAGTGTAGGACTGAATTTTCTTGTCCGCATGATACAGTCTTAATATACACAACACATTATATTGGGTATATTTCAATGTATATAGCCTAGTTGCCTATTTGGAAAGGGCAAAGAGTCAAGTATTGAGTCATAGGGACTGACAATGACAGGTTGAAACAGGAAACACAGACAAGGGTTACCATTAATCAGATGAAGTTACTTATTTCATTTATATCTCATCAGTTCTACAATTATTTCATTATCAATCTAAATAGTATATTTTGCTGAATAAAGACAATGTGTTTATAATGTGTTTATCTAGCCCCGAAAAATCCTTATTACGTACTAAATGGAAAAAAAGAGGACATTGGATTGACCTCTAAATATGCTTTAAATGATCCAATTTTTTTCTGGGATGCATTTTGTACCTAATGGACAAAAATAAACCTTGTGGAGAAAACGTATACAAATATGTGATATTTTGGACCACCCTAATATATATATATATATATATATATATATATATATATATATATATATATATATATATATATATATATATATATATATATATATATATATATATATATATATATATATATATATATATATATATATATATGCTGTAATTGATATATATATATATATATATATATATATATATATATATATATATATATATATATATATATATATATATATATATATATATATATATATATATATATATATATATATATATATATATATATATATATATATATATATAATTTTTGTTCAAGCTCTGAATACGACGTCAGCATACGTTACCTAGGTATGTTAATTCCTAGCCAATTCGCCAGGCCAACATACAGGCAATTAAAACATCTAATAATTACTTAATAAGTAATATTAGGAGGACACGTCGCTACCTGGCATTTAATTGCAATTCTCAAACCCCCTCCTTCACCCCCCCACTATACGCATCACGACCAGGGCTGTCGGAATTTCCGACTCTTGTTTATCAAACACGCTGATTGGTTCAAATCTGGTAAGTCGTCTGCTAATCGGTAAATTGATGACATAGTCGGTAAGCCGTGACGTCACTGCTCCGCCTGTCAGTAAATTACCGACTTTAGGAAATATGCTTTTTCATGGTTAAAATACCATATAGAATACAAAGAAATAAATTGTAATGTATTTAATTACCTTACCTTCATTTCACTAGCAATATTTTAGCAGAATTATATTTTTTTATGTATTGTCAAAATAAAATTGTTGGAATGTTTTGGTTATTTTTTATTCAGTATTGTCGAAAAGTAATACAAATTACAATAGATAAAATACAAATCTAATGTGATCTCATATAATACTCTGAATGGTGTATAATGCAGTGTTTATTATTCAGAAATTTATAAAACTAATGACAGGAACAATGAAATTCACTGAGTATGAGGACTACTGTAGGGGTATCAAGATATTAATGTTGTCTAGCACTCAGGATGGAAGGAAACTCTAATGTGGTTTTCTTGTATAATATAAGATATATGATAGACAGTCTGGTGCTGGAGGTGCTGTGTGGTGAGGGGCTGCTTGGTAGAGACGTGCGGTGAGTAGCTTGTTGAAGGAGGTAGATGTGCAGGAGCTTCGTTAGAGAAGATGTTGCCTGTTGCTGGCCTCCTGATTGAATGAATGCTGGACAGCTAGGAGCTTGCTGGAGGAGATGTTGCTTGTTCAGGAAAATGGGCAGAATGAGAGTTGGTTGGTGAGGAAGCTCAGAGAAGGACATGCTCGCTGGCGGGAGCGAGGACCGCCAGGCAGGCGGAGGAGAGGCTAGGGTCGCCAGGCAGCGGCAGAGGAGGAGGTGTTGCTTGTTCAAGAAGATTGGTCAGACTGAATCTCAATGGAGAGACAGAGCTTATATACACCCAGCAGCAGCCGCCAGTCCTCTATGAGTCATGTTGGGAAAACCCGAGAAGTAGCCGGTGACTAGTTCCGTTGCTAAGATACGGCGGGCATTGGAATGCGGATACGCTTGGTTGCTAGGGAAGACGGCACATTGGAATGCGATAGGCAGTTTGTAGGGGAGACGTCCACTACACTACTCTAATATAATTACTATATCTGGGATTTTCGTTACCCCTCACCACACATTATATTATAGAAAATAGTAATATTACGTCAAGATCTCGCAACCAATCACAATGCGAGCAGTTGAACCAATCAGCGTGTTCGGTAAAGAAGAGTCGGAAATCCCGTCCGCCCTGATCACGACCCTCATCTCTTGCCTGGCGCTTCAGCTATAAATGTACACAAAGGAAAGCTCCGTGATTTTGTGTTCTAATTGCTGAAATACTCACCTCCGCAAGGATATTATATACTTACGGTATTTGTACTTAATAGCACAGTGATGAAGTAGAGTGACTTTTATTTTGTTATGTCTCTCACTTATTGTATTTGGGGCATTTTCTTATACGATCTTTGGTCAGCATTGCAACCAAAACACATTTTCTTTGTGAGTCGTTTAGATCGTTGTGACTATCCCTTGCCTTTAAGTCACTCAGTGAATGTCGCTGCGCCCTCCCGGGCTCGTCTTCACTGAAAGAGAATATGTGAATATATCTAATTATATATACATATATATGTATATTGTTTATGATCTTGTAGTGGACGTCTCCCCTACAACTGCCTACAACTGCGTAGCCACAGCCACCAGCTGCTACCGCCTTCCCTAGCAACCAAACGAGCGGCGTCACCAGATGCGCCGCAGTATCTTAGCAACGGAACCAAAGACCGGTTACTTCTCGGGTTTTCCCAACATGACTCATAGATGACTCACGGCTGCTGGGTATATAAGCTCTGTCTCTCCATTGAAATTGATTCTGGCCTCACTTCTACAACACGCAACACCTCCTCCTCCGCCGCTGCCTGGCGGCCCTCGCCTCTCCTCCGCCTGCCTGGCGGTCCTCGCTCCCGCCAGCGAGCATGGCGACCCACCAGCTTTCCTTCTCTGAGTTTCCTCACCAAACAGCTCTCATTCTGGCCCATCTTCCTGAACACGCAACACCTCCTCCAGCAAGCTCCACGCTGTCCAGCATTCATTCAACCAGGAGGCCAGCAACAGGCAACATCTTCTCTAACGAAGCTCCTGCACATCTACCTCCTTCAACACGCTACTCACAGAACGTCTCTACTGAGCAGCTCCTCACCACACGGCACCTCCAGCACCAGACTGTCTATCATATAACTTATATTATACAAGAAAACCACCTTAGAGTTTCCATCCATCCTGAGTGCTAGACAACATTATACCACGAATTCCTACAATCTTCTTTATCAAAATTATTCACGTGCTAGTATGAATGCCATGACTGTCTATCTCCCTACTCTTATGATCGTTCACAAAACCCTTTGGGCTTCCGCCCTTGGGTTTCTATTTGTTCTCAGCAAAAAGGCCAAAGTTGAGTTTGTCTCTTCATAACTTTATTTTTTGATGTCCTCAGTAGCGGGATCAGCCTTTCCAGGCGAACTTTAGCGAGGCTGCTAGACTTAGCGTTCCTTCCGGAATGTTGACCTTCCGGTCTTCCTAGCAATCTAGAGTTATGTTGAAATGAACTTTGCACCTTCTATAGGTTATATGAGAACAATTCAGGGTGGAATTCTCAATCCAATAAATATTGCTAGAGTAATAATGAACGTTGCTGCCAATAGAGCACTATGTTAGCGTCTCAGCACTGTCATCCCTGCCGAGTGATATATATTTTTTTTTTATTATTATTTATTGGGCACTCCCCTACATTCTTGTGTAGGGTGAAGCGCAGCAGCGTTTACAGCGCCCAACAGGGAAGCATGCTAAGTTCATGCTTGCCTTTATGTCTCATGAGTTAAGGGCGTAGAAGCCTGAAGAGTTATGGGCATAGAAGTCTGAAGAGTCAATGGTTTATATCATCAAATTATTGGAAGCTCCAACAACTTGTCCCTGAATACGAATCTGCAACTTTCGATTTACACCAGGTACCTTCTTTAGTGCTAGGTGAACAGGGACTAATGGGGGCTAGGAAGTATGTCCAAACAACTTCCACCGGCCCGGGAATCGAACCCGTGACATCTCGCTTGCGAAGGCAAGAGCGGTACCACTCTACCACCAGCACCCCCTACCGGGTGATAGTGCTCACGTAGGAATTTTCCCTTAAGTGTTTACTTGGGGGATAATGTCTGTTCCCCTGATTGGCAACAAATAAAGATCTTGATCCCTCTAAATAAAATGTTCTGAAAGAAATCATTTTATAAAAAAAAAAAAAAAATTTCATTGAGCTAAGGGATACTTGATATAAGAGTCGGGAGGGAGATACGACATAGTGAGTTATTTGTTTATATTTGTCATATGCATTAACTTACGAATAATATAACATTTATGAGTCATATTGATTAAGTTTGGGAGGAAATGCTTTCTCCCTTATTATTCTTATTAATATTCTGTTTTATAATGATATAATGTGACTCATGGTGTCCTCCTAGTTTAGATGAGTGATGTACAACTGGAGGATGAAGGTCAGGAGTCCGGGCCTATGGATGATGGAGGAGACTATGGAACTGTCCCTGAGGAGATAGTATTGAGTGATGAGCTGCAAGGACTAGAAAGTTCAGCTCAGGCACAACATTCAAGGAACTGTCTGTCAGTAGAGAATTTGAATTCAGTAATAGTAGTAGTTTCACCCAAAACCCAAGGGGGCCATACTACATGTAATTATAAAAAATGTAAAGCGACTTGGATTACTAAGATAGATCCTCATGTGGCTTGCATAATTCATGGCAGCTGTGTCTCAAATAACCTATTTTCACCAATGGATTGTGTTATATATATGTATGTTTATGTGCTGCCTTTACAAATTTTTCAATTTCATCAAGCTACAGGTGATAAAGATTTATTGCAAATACAAATTAAAAATAGGTGGAATAAGGCCTTGAAGAGTAAATTTTTGAATGTACAACAATGGAAGGATCCCAAGTTGGCAGAAAGTTTAGGTTTATTGGTGTTAGGTAAAAGACTTAATCCCCACTTAAACAAGACTGCTTCTGCTAAGAAAAATAAGTTATTG
>NW_024713129.1:8110236-8153737 GCF_018991925.1 Homarus americanus
ACACCTGACCCACATCATCACGGCCACGTCATGAGCTACGTACACCCTTGCTATGCGCCCCCCACCCCGCCACACACAACCTGTAACCTGTTGAGGATTAAGGAAACAACTTCAAACAAGTACGCCAGTGAGCTCATGTGGTGTGGGTCAGGTGTTAGGTCAGACACGACGAGGATTAACTTGCCGCCGATACAAAGGGAAGAATTAACGTCTCCAGTAGCTGCAAAACCATGCAGTCTCGGGTCATATCAGTTCATGTACAGCCGACCAATCCACCAGTTACAAGCAATTCACTTCAGTTCTGCACAAGTCTCCATCGTGACAAGACGAGGGGAGGCTAGACGACTTTTAAGTTCTCTTGTGTTTTCGATCCAGTTATTTACTTCGTTGGAAGACATAATACTATAAGGTAAGAAATATTAAAGTATTGGTTAAAAAAATATTGATGTGACTTTTGCTGCGGTACTGAGATTAAATATTAAGATTTTGTTTCACAGCATTGGATTTTATACTAAGACACTATCCTCACTGGGGTACAGACAAAAGCCCCCCGACAAAAGCCACCCAGACAAAGGCCCCCCAGACGAAAGCCACCCAGACAAAAGCCCCATACTTTGATCGGGGTGGCTTTTGTCTGACAACAGTAAGGGCTAACACGCGAGTGGTTTTTTCAAACTCTGCCAAATGGTGAAAGAATGTTGAGATCATGGATGGTGTACTCCCCTTCCAAGGAAGCTCTTTACTGCTTTTGTTGCAAACTGTTTTCAGACAGAAGTAACTCAAAATTTAATTCTGAGGATGGATTCAACATATGGTGGAAACTGAATCCTAGAATATCCGAGCACGAATCCAGTGCAGCTCACGTTCGGAATTTCACACAATGGAAGGAGTTGGAAATTAGGATTGCTCGTGGAGCAACAATTGATAAAAAAGAACAAGTTGTTGAAAGCCAAGTGAAAAAGTGGAAGGAAATCCTTTCAAGATTGCTTGATATTATTAGATTCCTAGCTAAACAGAATTTGGCTTTACGAGGCCACCGAGAAGGAATGAATTATGAGAGAAACGAGACTGAAGCAACGGAAAATAGAGGAATTTTTTTTGAGCTAGTTGATTTGTTGGTGAAATATGATCCAGTGCTACGTGAACATCATCTAAGAATCCAGCTGGGAAACAAGTTTGCTGCTTCCTATCTGTCTCCTACTATTCAGAACGAGTTTATAGAAATTTTGGGAGAAAACGTATGAAGCAAAGTCATCAAGCAAGTAAAAGAAGCAAAGCACTTTTCCATGATATTCGACAGCACTCCTGATATTTCACATAAGGATCAAACGAGCCAAGTTTTACGCTATGTTATGATCGATGGAGATAAAGTGAAGGTTGTGGAATCATTTGTCGATTTCATTGAAACAAAAGGTAAAACCGCCGAGAATATTTCAATGATGATTTTGGAAAAATTAGAGAAAGACGGAATTGATATTCAAAATTGTAGAGGGCAAGCATATGATAATGCTGCGGTGATGGCTGGTGTTCATACTGGTGTTCAGAAACGTATCAAGGAAATTAATAAAAAAGCAGAATTTGTCGCTTGTACAAATCACTCGCTGAATTTGGCGGGTGTTCATGCAGCTTCTGTTGCTGTGAATTCTGTTACCTTTTTTGGATGTGTGGAACGTTTGTTTGTATTTTTTCTTCATCAACCCATCGCTGGGATGTTCTAACTTCAGTCACTGGTGAAAGTGTCAAGCGCATAATAGAAACTCGGTGGAGTGCGAGGGGAGAAGCTGTAAGTGTTGTAAAGAAACATTTCTCAAAAATCTTAAGTGCCCTAGAAAAGTTAACTGGTGAAAAAGAAAATACAGCTACCAGGGCAGATGCTGGTGTTCTACTTGGTGCGTTGCAATCATTTTCCTTTTTGTGCTTTCTTGGCCTGTGGGGACCCGTCCTTCTAGAAATTAACGACACACAGACTTACCTCCAAACCAAGGGCTTGACCATACAACAATGTGATATAAAACTCAGGGCATTAGAAACATTTCTAGTTGAAAACAGGGACAAGCTAGTGAGTAATGGAGTTAACTATGCCAAAGAAATTTGCAATGATCTGGGGATAGTCATGGAGCGTCAGCGTCGACCCAAAAAGAAGAAACAAATGTTTGGTGAAGGATCACGAGATGCTGAATTGCCATACGACATTGAATTGAGGAGAGAAATGTTTTCTTCGCTGGACAGAGTGATCCAAGAAATAACTTTGAGATTTCAACAGCTTCATGAACTTGCTGAGAAATATGCCTTCCTTACCCCATTGAATCTTTTGGATGATAAATATGAGTGTCAAATAGATCACGATCACGACGACATTGATAAAGAGGAGTTCCTCGTTGAGAGAAAAAGATTTCAGCATTTTGTTGCTGCTATAACTATTAAAGACAGAATACAGACGTGGAAAGAAGGCCCCCTTGAACTTTTGCAGTTTATTCAAAAGTATAACCTTGGGAACTAGGTTCCAAATATAGTAATAATGCTGAGGATTTTCCTCACAATTGCTGTTAGTGTTGCTACCTGTGAGAGGAGTTTTTCGAAACTAAAACTGATCAAGAATTACTTAAGATCTACTATGAGCACCTTGCGGTTGAGAAATCTTGCCATACTGTCTATAGAGCGACAATTGACAGATGAAATAGTTTTTGACAATGTCATTGAAGAATTTGCCATCAAAAAAAACAAGAAAAGTTACTTAGTAGAAAGTTGTAGTTTTCATTTCAGAAATAAAGATGTTCCTAATTTTTTACACTTTTTTACTTTTTTCCCTATCGTTTTTGCTTTTTGTTTAACTGTTACTTATAAAGTTTAAGTATGTTTGGGGTGTATTTAAAGCATACTATATTTGAGTATGTGAAGGTACAGTAATATTATAATGGTACACAAATTATTTAATATATATATATATATATATATATATATATATATATATATATATATATATATATATATATATATATATATATATATATATATATATATATAAGAGTGAGTCACTGTGCAATATGTATTTTTTGTGGGGGCACTGGGGGAGGGGCGGCAAACTCAAGGGCCGCCCCGGGCGGCACACACTCTAGCTACGCCACTGCTAGGAAGTTCATAACTTGCACAACAGGTGTTCTGTCTTTTTAACCCATACTTTATTGTAAGAATTGCCTTTAATGTCGATAGTTTCATTTTGTTGTGCAATTTTGATTTCACAAAGTTCATATTACTAAATGTGCGCTCTACATCTGCGTTTGAATGCAGAAGAGATAAGGCAGCGAGTGCAATTTCAGCCAGATCATGGTAAGGGTTTTCACCTGTCGCATCTCTGTAATTTGCCACTTCTGACCACAATTTTAGGGTGTTAGATGTTTCTGTCCAGATTGTGTGATGCAGTTGTAGTGGAATTCTCCCCTACAAACGCAGTTTGTCGCTGCCTAGCCGACCCCACCAATTCCCCAGTGTATGCCTCGTGGTCTAGGTCAACCAGCGCCGCCATACACCACGGAGCGGGGGTCAACTGCTAAGCCACGCCTACTCCCGCTATTTAAGACCTGACCTCGTGGTGATCTGCCTCTCCTTCTACCTACAGCCGCAGCCAGCAACACCTCCTCCTCCTCTGCCGCTGCCTGGCGGCCCTCCCTCCTCCGCCTGCCTGGCGGTCCTCTCTCCCGCTGGCGAGCATGGCGACCCGCAAGCTGTCCTCCTGTGAGCATCCTCACCAACCAGCTCTCTCTACATCACGCTTGTAACCATGCTGCCTTCCCAGCACCAAGCTGCATTGTACATCCAATACAACATGTATATAGAGAGCACATTGTGAGTTTCCTTTCTCCATCCCATCCTGAGTGTGAACCAAACAATCTCATACCCCACACAGTTTTTTCCACTGGAAATCAATCTTGGTAAGGGTGCTGGAATCTTCTGTAAATAAGTGTGCCAAACCAAGTATATCTGATTTAATAGGCTTCAAGCAATCATCGGCACTCAGAAAAGAAATAGACTGCAGCACACGAATGTTGTCAGGTAAGCGTTGACGAAGTTGTTTTATGAGTTCAACCCGTTCAAATGTATTGTCCCTGTAACCCCGTTGCTATATATTATGGCTCGAAATTAGGAAAACCGAGTTTTCATGGACAGTCCAAAAGTATCCAGAAAGTCGCTAGGTTTCTGTGGATATCTCTAGATTTGGGACAAGTCGCAAATCGCTCTAAAATGTCGCTAGAAAAAAACAAAAAGCTCTAGATGTAGCTACAAAGTCGCTAAGTTGGCAACTCTGCGTCTCACTCGTCACCCCCCTTATGATTGATGAACCCCCCAAAATTCCCTTTGGTCACAAAACTTCCTATTTCATTATATTGTAGTGGACGTCTCCCCTACAAACTGCGTAGCTGCACACCACCTGCTACCGTCTTCCCTAGCAACCAAGCGTATCCGCATTCCAATGCCCGCCGTATCCTAGCAACCGAGCCAAAAGGCCGGCGACTTCTCGGGGTTTCCCAACATGACTCAAAGCGGCTGCTGGGTATATAAGCTCTGTCTCTCCCTTGAGATTCAGTCTGACCATTCTTCCTGACCAAGCAACACCTCCTCCTCTGCCGCTGCCTGGCGACCCTCGCCTCTCCTCCGCCTGCCTGGCGGACCTCGCTCCCGCCAGTGAGCATGGCGACGCACCAGCTGTCCTTCTCTGAGCTTCCTCACCCACCAGCTTTCTCATTCTGGTCTCTCTTCTACAACAAGCAACACCTCCTCCAGCAAGCTCCACGCTGTCTATCAGATAACTTATATATTATACAAGAAAACCACATTAGAATTTCATTCCATCCTGAGTGCTAGACAACATTAATATCTCGATACCCCTACAATGGTGACTCCCGGAGATAAGCACTCACACAGGATGGAGGAGACACTGATCATGCTCCCAGTCTTCAAGCAGACACCGGCTCCTCTTCCTGCCCCACGCACCACATTCTGACGACCCCAGCACACCCGTCCTGCCTCAGACGCCGACCCCGGCCCAGCAGTACCTGCCGTGAGGGAAGCACACAACATCCATCGCCTCCACACACCCTCTTTTCTCCCTCAGGTACTCCCTGCTAATGTCCTGCACCCTGCTGCTGTCGTGGACCCAGCTGCTGTCACGAGCCCTAATCCGCTTCTGCTGACCCAGCCCCTGCTCCTGATCCAGGCCCACACACACCCCAGCAGGCGCATCTGACGACCCTGTACCTGTCGTGAGGGAAGAACATTCATCGCCTCCACACACCCTTTTTCTCCCTTCTCCCACAGATCGTGTGTATCTAGACAGTTGTATTTCAGCGATCGGCTCATCACGCCATCGCCGTTGTCTCACATGAGGCATGCACCGCCCGGTCTTCCTCACATGTGCTAAGCAACTCTACAATCAACAAGTCTCCTACACCGCCTGGAGGGGAGGGGGAGTATTGTAGTGGACGTCTCCCCAACAAACTAACTGCGTAGCAGCCCACCACCTGCTATCACATTCCAATGTGCCGCCTTCCCCTAGCAACCAACCAGATGTTACCGTATCTTAGCAACGAAACTATTCACCGGCTACTTCTCGGGTTTTCCCACCATGACTCATGGCGGCTGCTGCGGGGTATATAAGCTCTGTCTCTCCATTGAGATTCAGTCTGACCAATCTTCTTGAACAAGCAACACCTCCTCCTCCGCCGCTGCCTGGCGACCCTCGCCTCTCCTCCGCCTGCCTGGCGGTCCTCGCTCCCGCCAGCGAGCATGTCCTTCTCTGAGCTTCCTCACCAACCAACTCTCATTCTGACCATTCTTCTTGAACAAGCAACATCTCCTCCAGCAAGCTCCACGCTGTTAACATTTCATTCAACCAGGAGGCCAGCAACAGGCAACATCTTTAACGAAGCTCCTGCACATCTACCTCCTTCAACACGATACTCCCGAACGTCTTCTACTGAGCTGCTCCCCACCACACGGCATCTCCAGCACCAGACTGTCTATCATATAACTTATATATATTATATAAGAAAACCACATTAGAGTTTCCTTCCATCCTGAGTGCTAGACAACATTAATATCTCGATACCCCTACAATATATATATATATATATATATATATATATATATATATATATATATATATATATATATATATATATATAAAATTGAGAATGCTATAACGAACGAAACTCCTACAACGAACATTATTTAAATTTTTTTTATTACAAGTATTAATGATATTCTTTATTTCAGGGGTTTAGATGCATATTAATGCACTTTTTTTTACAATTTTTACAATTTTATATTATATTTTTCAGTGTTAAGTGGTTGTATTTGGTGGCCTGGAACGGATTAATCCTATAACGAACGATATATATATATATATATATATATATATATATATATATATATATATATATATATATATATATATATATATATATATTAGGGTGGTCCAAAACTATATGGTAAAAAATATAAGTAGTAATATATTACCTCCACAAGCCTTAAAATTGTCCATTTGGTTCATAGATAAGGTCTGTAAAATTTTATCCATATTCATTAACATTTAGAGGTCAATCCATTTTGCATATTATACTTGTAGTGTAGGACTGAATTTTCTTGTCCGCATGATACAGTCTTAATATACACAACACATTATATTGGGTATATTTCAATGTATATAGCCTAGTTGCCTATTTGGAAAGGGCAAAGAGTCAAGTATTGAGTCATAGGGACTGACAATGACAGGTTGAAACAGGAAACACAGACAAGGGTTACCATTAATCAGATGAAGTTACTTATTTCATTTATATCTCATCAGTTCTACAATTATTTCATTATCAATCTAAATAGTATATTTTGCTGAATAAAGACAATGTGTTTATAATGTGTTTATCTAGCCCCGAAAAATCCTTATTACGTACTAAATGGAAAAAAAGAGGACATTGGATTGACCTCTAAATATGCTTTAAATGATCCAATTTTTTTCTGGGATGCATTTTGTACCTAATGGACAAAAATAAACCTTGTGGAGAAAACGTATACAAATATGTGATATTTTGGACCACCCTAATATATATATATATATATTATATACATATATATATATATATATATATATATATAATCAACGACCTCACCAGCAAGGAATCGAACCCTCGACCTACTGGGTGTGACTAGGGAACGCTTACCGGGTAGGCCACAAGGACACTAAAAACAGTTCTAGACTCTGTCATATTTCACACAAAGCCTGTTCATCGAGCTGATGGCGCCGTGAACCTCAATGGGAAACTGCCCGTTGATTATATGTTCAAAGTCCGCGTGTTATATGGACTAAAAATGAAGTATATATATATATTATATATATTATATATATATATATATATATATATATATATATATATATATATATATATATATATATATATATATATAATTTTTGTTCAAGCTCTGAATACGACGTCAGCATACGTTACCTAGGTATGTTAATTCCTAGCCAATTCGCCAGGCCAACATACAGGCAATTAAAACATCTAATAATTACTTAATAAGTAATATTAGGAGGACACGTCGCTACCTGGCATTTAATTGCAATTCTCAAACCCCCTCCTTCACCCCCCCACTATACGCATCACGACCAGGGCTGTCGGAATTTCCGACTCTTGTTTATCAAACACGCTGATTGGTTCAAATCTGGTAAGTCGTCTGCTAATCGGTAAATTGATGACATAGTCGGTAAGCCGTGACGTCACTGCTCCGCCTGTCAGTAAATTACCGACTTTAGGAAATATGCTTTTTCATGGTTAAAATACCATATAGAATACAAAGAAATAAATTGTAATGTATTTAATTACCTTACCTTCATTTCACTAGCAATATTTTAGCAGAATTATATTTTTTTATGTATTGTCAAAATAAAATTGTTGGAATGTTTTGGTTATTTTTTATTCAGTATTGTCGAAAAGTAATACAAATTACAATAGATAAAATACAAATCTAATGTGATCTCATATAATACTCTGAATGGTGTATAATGCAGTGTTTATTATTCAGAAATTTATAAAACTAATGACAGGAACAATGAAATTCACTGAGTATGAGGACTACTGTAGGGGTATCAAGATATTAATGTTGTCTAGCACTCAGGATGGAAGGAAACTCTAATGTGGTTTTCTTGTATAATATAAGATATATGATAGACAGTCTGGTGCTGGAGGTGCTGTGTGGTGAGGGGCTGCTTGGTAGAGACGTGCGGTGAGTAGCTTGTTGAAGGAGGTAGATGTGCAGGAGCTTCGTTAGAGAAGATGTTGCCTGTTGCTGGCCTCCTGATTGAATGAATGCTGGACAGCTAGGAGCTTGCTGGAGGAGATGTTGCTTGTTCAGGAAAATGGGCAGAATGAGAGTTGGTTGGTGAGGAAGCTCAGAGAAGGACATGCTCGCTGGCGGGAGCGAGGACCGCCAGGCAGGCGGAGGAGAGGCTAGGGTCGCCAGGCAGCGGCAGAGGAGGAGGTGTTGCTTGTTCAAGAAGATTGGTCAGACTGAATCTCAATGGAGAGACAGAGCTTATATACACCCAGCAGCAGCCGCCAGTCCTCTATGAGTCATGTTGGGAAAACCCGAGAAGTAGCCGGTGACTAGTTCCGTTGCTAAGATACGGCGGGCATTGGAATGCGGATACGCTTGGTTGCTAGGGAAGACGGCACATTGGAATGCGATAGGCAGTTTGTAGGGGAGACGTCCACTACACTACTCTAATATAATTACTATATCTGGGATTTTCGTTACCCCTCACCACACATTATATTATAGAAAATAGTAATATTACGTCAAGATCTCGCAACCAATCACAATGCGAGCAGTTGAACCAATCAGCGTGTTCGGTAAAGAAGAGTCGGAAATCCCGTCCGCCCTGATCACGACCCTCATCTCTTGCCTGGCGCTTCAGCTATAAATGTACACAAAGGAAAGCTCCGTGATTTTGTGTTCTAATTGCTGAAATACTCACCTCCGCAAGGATATTATATACTTACGGTATTTGTACTTAATAGCACAGTGATGAAGTAGAGTGACTTTTATTTTGTTATGTCTCTCACTTATTGTATTTGGGGCATTTTCTTATACGATCTTTGGTCAGCATTGCAACCAAAACACATTTTCTTTGTGAGTCGTTTAGATCGTTGTGACTATCCCTTGCCTTTAAGTCACTCAGTGAATGTCGCTGCGCCCTCCCGGGCTCGTCTTCACTGAAAGAGAATATGTGAATATATCTAATTATATATACATATATATGTATATTGTTTATGATCTTGTAGTGGACGTCTCCCCTACAACTGCCTACAACTGCGTAGCCACAGCCACCAGCTGCTACCGCCTTCCCTAGCAACCAAACGAGCGGCGTCACCAGATGCGCCGCAGTATCTTAGCAACGGAACCAAAGACCGGTTACTTCTCGGGTTTTCCCAACATGACTCATAGATGACTCACGGCTGCTGGGTATATAAGCTCTGTCTCTCCATTGAAATTGATTCTGGCCTCACTTCTACAACACGCAACACCTCCTCCTCCGCCGCTGCCTGGCGGCCCTCGCCTCTCCTCCGCCTGCCTGGCGGTCCTCGCTCCCGCCAGCGAGCATGGCGACCCACCAGCTTTCCTTCTCTGAGTTTCCTCACCAAACAGCTCTCATTCTGGCCCATCTTCCTGAACACGCAACACCTCCTCCAGCAAGCTCCACGCTGTCCAGCATTCATTCAACCAGGAGGCCAGCAACAGGCAACATCTTCTCTAACGAAGCTCCTGCACATCTACCTCCTTCAACACGCTACTCACAGAACGTCTCTACTGAGCAGCTCCTCACCACACGGCACCTCCAGCACCAGACTGTCTATCATATAACTTATATTATACAAGAAAACCACCTTAGAGTTTCCATCCATCCTGAGTGCTAGACAACATTATACCACGAATTCCTACAATCTTCTTTATCAAAATTATTCACGTGCTAGTATGAATGCCATGACTGTCTATCTCCCTACTCTTATGATCGTTCACAAAACCCTTTGGGCTTCCGCCCTTGGGTTTCTATTTGTTCTCAGCAAAAAGGCCAAAGTTGAGTTTGTCTCTTCATAACTTTATTTTTTGATGTCCTCAGTAGCGGGATCAGCCTTTCCAGGCGAACTTTAGCGAGGCTGCTAGACTTAGCGTTCCTTCCGGAATGTTGACCTTCCGGTCTTCCTAGCAATCTAGAGTTATGTTGAAATGAACTTTGCACCTTCTATAGGTTATATGAGAACAATTCAGGGTGGAATTCTCAATCCAATAAATATTGCTAGAGTAATAATGAACGTTGCTGCCAATAGAGCACTATGTTAGCGTCTCAGCACTGTCATCCCTGCCGAGTGATATATATTTTTTTTTTATTATTATTTATTGGGCACTCCCCTACATTCTTGTGTAGGGTGAAGCGCAGCAGCGTTTACAGCGCCCAACAGGGAAGCATGCTAAGTTCATGCTTGCCTTTATGTCTCATGAGTTAAGGGCGTAGAAGCCTGAAGAGTTATGGGCATAGAAGTCTGAAGAGTCAATGGTTTATATCATCAAATTATTGGAAGCTCCAACAACTTGTCCCTGAATACGAATCTGCAACTTTCGATTTACACCAGGTACCTTCTTTAGTGCTAGGTGAACAGGGACTAATGGGGGCTAGGAAGTATGTCCAAACAACTTCCACCGGCCCGGGAATCGAACCCGTGACATCTCGCTTGCGAAGGCAAGAGCGGTACCACTCTACCACCAGCACCCCCTACCGGGTGATAGTGCTCACGTAGGAATTTTCCCTTAAGTGTTTACTTGGGGGATAATGTCTGTTCCCCTGATTGGCAACAAATAAAGATCTTGATCCCTCTAAATAAAATGTTCTGAAAGAAATCATTTTATAAAAAAAAAAAAAAAATTTCATTGAGCTAAGGGATACTTGATATAAGAGTCGGGAGGGAGATACGACATAGTGAGTTATTTGTTTATATTTGTCATATGAGTGACTTGTATAACAATAAGAGATCTTAATGCATTAACTTACGAATAATATAACATTTATGAGTCATATTGATTAAGTTTGGGAGGAAATGCTTTCTCCCTTATTATTCTTATTAATATTCTGTTTTATAATGATATAATGTGACTCATGGTGTCCTCCTAGTTTAGATGAGTGATGTACAACTGGAGGATGAAGGTCAGGAGTCCGGGCCTATGGATGATGGAGGAGACTATGGAACTGTCCCTGAGGAGATAGTATTGAGTGATGAGCTGCAAGGACTAGAAAGTTCAGCTCAGGCACAACATTCAAGGAACTGTCTGTCAGTAGAGAATTTGAATTCAGTAATAGTAGTAGTTTCACCCAAAACCCAAGGGGGCCATACTACATGTAATTATAAAAAATGTAAAGCGACTTGGATTACTAAGATAGATCCTCATGTGGCTTGCATAATTCATGGCAGCTGTGTCTCAAATAACCTATTTTCACCAATGGATTGTGTTATATATATGTATGTTTATGTGCTGCCTTTATTGAATATATATATTATATATTATGTTACTTCTTACCAAAGTCAGAAAGTATTTAGGCTTGAGTAAACACGAAATGTGTTAGACACGATGTAACCAAGAAGAGAGAATAAACGCCCAGCCAGACCAACCATGTGCTTGTCATTCTCCCATTAAATAACGCAAGATACTACACTGGCGACGAGGATGGGATTCACAAAGTGTTGGTGAAGTCCTTGAAGAGAGGATAGTGACCACTGAAGGGAAGGCTACTCTGAACCTGGAGAATTTAAGTGAAGAGAGCAACCATGGCTGGCGTCAGTGGATACATCGGACGATTGGGGGAGTATGATGCAGACAAGGAAGATTTCACATCATATTGTGAGAGAATGGACTTGTTCTTTCTGGCAAATGAATTAATGGACGACGGTGGTGATGCTCAGAAGAAGAAAGCCCTTCATGAGAAAAGGAAAACAATCTTTTTGACAGAGGTAGGAGCTAATGTTTATTCTACTCTGGTCAATCTTCTTACTCCAGACAAACCCAAGGACTCCACACTGATTCAGATTACCAAGATTCTGAAGCAACATTTTGATCCTGCTCCATTTGAGATCGCTGAAAGTTACAGATTTGGCACCAGAGATAGAGGTAAAGATGAATCAGTAAGTAATTATATAGTAACTTTGAAGAAGTTATCCATTCACTGTAACTTTGGACAGTTCTTGAACCGAGCTCTAAGAGACAGGTTTGTAATAGGCCTAACTTTTGAAAGTGCATGTCAGATAGCTACAAGCATGGAATCGGCCGAGAAAAACACCAGAGAATTTGTTCCCAATGCTGGTAGTGAAACAGTTAGCAGTAGTGGCTCAGTGTGTAAAGTAACTGTAGCTAAAAGGAATAAGTATACCACAAAACAAGGAACACATGCTGATTTAAAATGTAAGAGGTGCCGAGCGAAACATGAAAACTTTCAGTGTAAGTTCAAGAATTCAAAATGTTACAATTGTCAACGTATTGGACATATTGCTCCTGCCTGTAGAAGTGATAAAGGTAGAGTATATGCCGTTCAAGGTGGATTGAAGGAAATGAAAAACAGTATTCATGAGAGTGTTAGTAATTTTGGATCTGACAATGATGAGAGTGCCCATGTGTTTACTATTTACACCAGTCGTGAAGAGAAAGTTAAACATAGGTATAATGTGGACTTGTGTATTAATGACACACCTGTAACCATGGAAATGGATACTGCAGCTGATTTCTCCATAATGAGTAAAGATATGTATGAGAAACTATTTGCGCATGTGCCTTTAGAAGACTCAGGTGTCAAGTTGAGAACTTATTCTGGAGAGATTTTGAACAAAGAAGGTAAATTAGAGTGTGAGGTAAAGTACAAAAATCAGAATTTAAAGTTGCCATTAATTATAGCTAGTTATGTGAATAGACCAACTTTGTTAGATAAGAACTGGTTGTGTGAACTTGAGATGGGCTGGGAGGAGATGTGTTAGAATGTGTAACAGTATTCCAGGTCTTGAGAAATTGCTTGGAAAATACAAGATTTTATTTGTAAAGGGACAGGATGGTATATAGGGTTATGAAGCTCATATCACCATTGACAAAGATGTTACACCCATATATGCTAAGTCCAGACCTGTTCCTTATGCATTGAAAGGTGAGGTTGAGAAGGAAGTAGACAGACTTGTGAGTGAGGGAATTATTGTGAAAACCACCAAGAGCAATTGGACTGCTCCAATAGTAATTGTACCTAAAGCTGATAAATCTGTTAGACTATGTGGTGATTATAAAGTTACCATTAATCAAGCTGTTGAGGATGAGCAATATCCCTTACCCACATCTCAAGATTTGTTTGCTGCACTAACAGGTGGAACCATTTTCACTAAGTTAGACTTGTCCCAAGCATATGCTCTGGTCTCTGTTGATGCTGAAAATCAACAGTACCTTACCATCAACACTCATAAAGGATTGTATAAGTTCAAAAGGTTGCCTTATGGTGTTAAAAGTGCACCAAAGCTATTTCAGTGCATCATGGACAAAATTCTTGTGGGTCTTCCCAATGTGTTATGTTTTCAGGATGATGTCCTTATTGTTGACAGTGACATCCAAAATCATGTCAAAACCCTAGCCACAGTATTCGAAAGATTGTTGGCACACAATGTCAGGCTCAACAAGAGCAAATGTCCATTCCTAGCTAAGGAAGTAACTTATCTTGGCTACAAAGTGAATGCAGAAGGGCTGAGACCTGTAGAAGATAAAGTAGGAGCCATAGTATATTTATCTGCTCCAAAAAATGTCAGTGAATTGAAAGCTTTCCTAGGTATGATACAGTATTATTCAAGGTTCTTGAGTGGACTTTCATCAGTTTTAGCCCCTCTGCATGAACTATTAAAGAAAGGGATACCATGGAAATGGAACAGTGCAACTCAGAAGTCATTTGAAGATTGTAAAGCTGCTCTGTCTAGTACTGATGTTTTGGTCCACTATGATACCAGTAGAACACTAAAGCTTGCTTGTGATGCATCGGGCTATGGATTAGGTGCTGTCATAAGTCACATAATGGATAACGGTGAAGAAAGACCCATTGCATATGCCTCGAGAACTCTTACCCAAAGCGAGAAAAATTATGCACAAATAGAGAAAGAAGATTTGTCTATCATATTTGGAGTAAAGAAATTTCACCAGTATCTATGTGGGAGGAATTTTGTTTTAATAACTGATCACAAGCCTCTCTTAGCAATTTTGGGTCCTAAATCACCTGTTCCTACACTTGCTGCAGCAAGAATGCAGAGATGGGCTTTGATATTGTCGGCATCTGACTATGAGATACAGTACAGACGTTCAGATGATCATCCCAATGCAGATGCTTTGTCAAGGTTGCCATGTAGTGGATCAAATGATGGAGTAGAGCCTAAGGTTTATGCTGTAACCATGATAGCAGAAGATTTTCCAGTCACCTCCGGAATGATTGCTCATGAAACTAGGAAAGATGTTGTATTAGGAAGAGTCCTGGAGTATACACTAAATGGATGGCCAGAGATTTGTCCATCCTTAGACTTTCAACCGTATCATTTAAGGAGATGTCAATTATCAGTTGAACAGGGATGTGTGTTGTGGGGTATGAGAGTGTTAATTCCACAGTGTTTTAGAGGGCAAATTTTGAATGAACTGCATTTTGAACGTCCAGGTATATGTGCTATGAAAGCACTGGCCAGAAGTTTTGTGTGGTGGCCTAAACTGGATGGTGAAATAGAAATGATGGTACGTGAGTGCTCTGTTTGTCAGAATGTTAGGAGTATGCCACCCAGCACACCTTTGAAAACCTGGAAATGGCCTACCCTTCCCTTCCAAAGAGTACACATTGACTTCTGTGATAAGGGAACAGACAAATTTCTTGTATTAATTGATAGTCATTCAAAGTGAATTAATGTTAAGCACATGTACAGTACTAATGCTGGTAGCACCATTGATGAATTAAGATTAATATTTGCCGAACATGGAATACCAGAAGAGGTAGTTTCTGACAATGGTCCTCCATTCCAATCATCAGAGTTTAAAAACTTCATGAGACTCAACGGTGTAAAGCATGTACTGACCCCACCCTATCATCCTGCCTCTAATGGTGCAGCTGAGAGATCAGTTAGAATTGTAAAGGAAACACTTTCCAAGCAGGTAATTCAAGGAACTGTAGGAAAATCAATGAAACACAGACTAGCAAATTTCTTACTCAGATACAGAACCACGCCACATAGTGTGACAGGATGTACTCCTGCAGAGTTAATGGTGAAGAGACAGTTAAGAACAAGATTAAGTTTAGTTAAGCCAAGTCTGTTTGAAGTTGTAGAGAGGAAACAAGCTCAACAAAAAATGTATCATGATAAGAGTTCCAGTGAAAGAGTGTTCAAGGTAAATGACAGGGTGAGAGTTAGGAATATGGCTAAAGGTTATGGTACTGTACATGCAAAGTGGATAACTGGTGTCATTGACAAGGTATGTGGATCTAGGACATATTTAGTGAAATGTGTTAACTCTTTGAGATATGTTCATGTGGATCACATCATTCAGGCACATGACGAGATGAATGTAGCACCAGGACATGATGATAAACTTGACACAGTTTCAGATGATCATCATCATGATGATGTCAAAGATGATGTTTCCCAGCATCCACTCACTGTGTCAACTGATTGTAGTGATGATATGTCTGTCACTGATAATGCATAGAGTGCAAGTGAAACCCCTGTAAAACTTGAGGGAGGGAATAGTCCTAGAAGATCAAACAGAGTTAGGAGACCTGTAATTAAATTAGACCTCTAATTATCTGAATTGTGAACAGGCCTTACAAAACTGTTTAGTTAGGAAGTTATATTTGTTGTGTTCTATTCCCTTCTTCCCTGCCATAAGTAATTCTGTAAGTTTTGTTTATTTAGGATATGTAGCAGCCATGCTCTCTTTTGAAAGGAAGAAATAGTGTTATATATATGTATGTTTATATGCTGCCTTTATTGAATATATATATTATATATTATGTTACTTCTTACCAAAGTCAGAAAGTGTTTAGGCTTGTGTAAACATGAAATGTGTTAGGCACGTTGTAACCAAGAAGAGAGAATAAACGCCCAGCCAGACCGACCATGTGCTTGTCATTCTCCCATTAAATAACGCAAGATACTACAGATTGTGCAGTTTGTTATGATCATTTTTTCGATTTCATCAAGCTACAGGCGATAAGAAAGATTTATTGCAAATACAAGTTTAAAGAGGCAGCTGAGAGAGGGGATGTCGCGTTTGGGTGTGAACCTGACAGATGACACCGACCTGATAACGAGACCTGAGATTGCCGAGTTCCACGACAATTTAAATAATGAGTTACTTAATGCACAAAGGCAGAACATACCATACAAAAAACTCAGATCAGACAACAATGACCCTAAATGGATAAATAATTATTTAAAGAACATTATTGGCCAAAGGAAGGCTACAGGTAGAAGGATAAATCGTGGCAAAATTTACCTCCGGGAGTATTATAAGGTATTGGCCGGTAAAGTTAAGACCGATATAAGAAAAGCGAAGAGGAATTATGAATTGAAGATAGCAGGGGAGGCGAAAACAAACCCCATAGGATTCTACCAAATGTATCAAACTAAAACACGAGATAAGATTGGACCAATAAGTTCAGATACCGGCAAGCTAACTGATAACGACGGAGAAATGAGCAATAATCTGAATAAATATTTTTCAATAGTTTTCACCACCGAAAATTTAAACATGATACCCGAGGCACCGACTCTATTCAGAGATAGTGAATAAAACAAATTAAGCGAGATAGTAGTGACTAGTAACGATGTTAATAAGCAAATAGACAAACTGAAGCCTAATAAGTCACCTGGTCCCGATGAGATATTTGCCAGAGTATTAAAGGAATGTAAGGAAGAGCTTAATATGCCCTTAGCAAAGTTGTTTAACATGTCATTAAAAACAGGTGTAGTACCAGAATCCTGGAGGATAGCGAATGTAATACTGATTTTCAAGAAGGGGGATAGATAACTATCCTCTAACTACCGCCCAATCCGTCTAACATCAATAGTAGGTAAATTACTAGAATCAATTATTTCAAACTCTATTCAAAACCACCTGGAGAAGTACAAGTTGATCAATGATTCCCAACATGGCTTCACAAGCGGGAGTTCATGTCTAACTAATCTATTAACATTCTTTTCATCAGTTTTCGAATCGGTGGACGAGGGGCACAATTATGATGTGGTATATCTCGACTTTAGCAAAGCCTTCGACAGAATCCCCCACGAAAGACTAATTAGAAAGGTAGAAGCACATGGCATCAAAGGTAATATCCTTAAATAGATTAGGGCGTGGTTACGGGACAGGAAACAGCGAGTGAGCATAAATGGCACTAAATCGCATTGGAGCAATGTCACTAGTGGAGTTTCCCAAGGCTCAGTACTTGGACCATTATTATTTATTATATACATAAACGACATAGATATCGGCATAGACAGCAACATAAGTAAATTTGCTGATGACACTAAAATAGGACGAGTAATTATATCTGACGGGGACTCTGCAAAACTACAGGAAGATCTAAAAAAAATTTTCGAATGGTCGGAAAAATGGCAGATGAAATTCAGTGTGGACAAATGTAAAGTACTCAGTATAGGAGATGTAAACAGGGAAACCAGTTACCAGATGAACAACGATGCCAGTGTGGAATCCGACTGCGAGAGAGATTTAGGAGTAATGATAAGTAGGAATCTTAAGCCAAGTAAACAATGTGTTTTTGCTCGTAACAAGGCTAATAAAGTACTTGGGTTCATACATAGGAGTGTTAGTTACAAGACTAGCGAGGTCATCTTAAAATTATATCTAGCGCTTGTGAGACCTCACCTGGATTACGCAGTTCATTTCTGGTCACCGTATTACAGAATGGATATAGAATCCTTGGAAATAATCCATAGGAGAATGACAAGACTAATCCCAGGCATTAGGAACCTAGAATACAGAGACAGGTTAAAGCATCTTAATTTGCACTCCCTCGAGAGACGTAGAGTGAGGGGCGACATGATAGAGGTGTATAAATGGAAGTCAGGGTTAAGCAAAGGGGACATTACAAAGGTACTCAAACTATCCAACCAGGAGCAAACTCGTAACAATGGTTTTAAATTAGACAAATTTAGATTTCGGCGTGAAATAGATAAACACTGGTTTGGAAACAGAGTAGTGGATGAATGGAACAAGTTACCAAATATCATCATTAACTCGAATACGCTGGATAACTTCAAACATAGGTTGGATGCTTTTATGAGCAATAGGGGTTAGGTATAAACAGGACTGCCCAGTATGGGTCAATAGGCCTGCTGCAGTTTCCTCCATTCTTATGTTCTTATGTTCTTAAATTAAAAACAGGTGGAATCAGGCCTTGAAGAGTAAATTTTTGAATGTACAACAATGGAAGGATCCCAAGTTGGCAGAAAGTTTAGGTTTATTGGTGTTAGGTAAAAGACACTTAGACAAGCCTGCTTCTGCTAAGAAAAATAAGTTATTGGACCCTCCAGATAATGGGGCAGTAGGAAGTCTCCAAAAATCTGTATCTACTCAATCTGATTTCAGTGGATTCCATGATCAGGACGATGAGGCTGGTTCTAATCATAGTATTCAGTCTCTTGAGCAGGAACAACCTGTTGAGACTGACTTCATCCTATCCACATCTTGGCAACCACTTCCACCTGGGGCAAAAGTGTTGGTTAGGATCTGTAAAGTGGATCCCGAAGATGCCTATTATCACGTTCCTGTTGCTCCCAGGTACAGAAAATTTCTGGTGTTCAAAGTAGGGGAATTAAGTTATCAATTCACAGTAATGCCATTCGGTCTGACAATTACACCAAAAGTCTTTACAAAACTGGCATACATTCCCAGAAAGATCTTTGTAAAGGAGAGCATAGGAACCTTTGCTTATCTAGACGATTGGTTGATAATGGGAAACTCTTTCGAAGATTGTCAAAGGGCGACCCAACGTACACTAGTACTATTTCAAAACCTTGGTTTAAAGATAAACCAGGTCAAATCAAATTTAATACCATGTCAAAAGTTGGATTGGTTAGGTCTCCAGTGGGGTATAAATCAGCAGTCAGTCAGTTTACCAGAAACAAAAGTAACAGATTTGATAAACCAAGTAGAAGTCTTTTGTGTAAAGCACAAGGTTTCTTGGCACGATTGGGAAAAACTTCTGGGTCTGTTGAATTTTGCCACAATAGTGGTTCCATTGGGAGAGTTAAGGGAAAAGCAACTATCTCATCTGGGCTCAAAGATGCTTCGCAGAAACAGAAATGTTGCTTCTTCTCTCCCTATTCAGATAATGAATCATTTGTTATGGTGGACAAACTGGGACAATCTAATCGGTCCCTCTCCCTGGGTTCCGCCTCAAAAAGGTTTGGTCGTTTGTACGGATGCGTCCAAAATAGGATGGCGATACCATTCTTCAAAAGGGGAATTCAGTCAAGGGAAGTGGAGCAACTTCCTATGGGACAAACACATAAATATAAAAGAACTAGCAGTGACCTTATTATTTTTGTCGGGAAACCCAAATTTACAAAATATGACGATCCTGTTTGCCATGGACAACAAAACGGCAGTGTTTTGTCTCAATCATCAAGGGTCAACAAGGTCTTGGCCCCTTCTACAAATGTCAGAAAAAATTTTCAGTATTTGAGCAACACAAACACTTTACCTCAAAGCAACTTATATATCGGGAGTGCAAAACAATTGGGCAGATGCGCTGTCCCGTCTCCGGCCAGTATCGACAGAAACAGAATGATCCCTAAAGGTATCGGAGTTCAAGAGTCTAGTGATGAAGTTTGGAACTCCACAGATAGATCTGTTTGCCTCCCTAACAAATCACAAGATGCCAATTTACGCATCTCTGAAAGGGTCAAATCTTTTAGGAAATTCCCTACTCTTAGATTGGAGCCTTTGGAATTCAATCTATCTATTCCCACCTGTGAAAATATTGCCCAAAGTGGTTCACAAACTCAGATCCTTCCGAGGCAAAGTCCTCTTAATTGCACCATGTTGGTGCCTGGATCTGCTGAACTGGTGCCCGAATCCTCTACAATTGCAACAAGGATGTCTAGACCAGGTACTACATTCTTAGTTCGAGATATCCTTTGCACTTCACGCTTGGAGTTTCTCAAAAAAAGTTTAAATAGGTTGTTGGGTAATTCCAATATAGCTAACCAAGTATTAGCAGGTCATAGACCCCAAACTTCTATTCAATATGAGAAAGCTTGGAATCTTTTTCAACAATTTATCAAGTTAACAACTCCGGATTCATTATCGGAAACAGTTGTGTTAGAATTTTTAGAATTTCTGTACAGAGTTAAAGGCCTTCAAGGATCGACAATTGCATCTTATAAATCAGCGTTGGTTGACCCTCTGGCTTGGGGTTTTAATATTACTTTGAACCCAAGGATTTATCAAATGCTAAGATCGTCCTTTTTCATTCAGAGACCTCCTCGACCCAAGAGAATCCCGCCTTGGTCTCTGGAAAAAGTTACTAATCTTCTTATGGGGCCTAATTACAATATAAATCTGAACAGGAATAAATTACTCCAGAAGGCAGTTTTTCTTCTAGCAATAGCAACGGGTATGAGAATCAGTGACCTGATTTCAATTTCCAATAATCCATCATTATTGGTATTTTCTGACGAGGATGTTATCCTTTTTCCTACGGAGATCCTAAGAATAAATGAAAGGGAAGATTTCCAAGCTCAACCTATTAGGATAAAACGTCTAATGGATGAAACAAGGGTTTCTCACATATTATGCCCAGCTAAACATCTTCAGGAATGGTTAACCAGATTCCCTAATCGAGGCCCTTATGTTTTCTCATCAAGGGATGGTAAGAAATTATCTCCTAGTCAATTGACAAAATCCTTATCTCAATTGGTGAATCAAGCAGACCCTGGCAAGAAATTTTTGGCACATGACACTAGGAAATATGCACGGTCTGTGGCCTTTCTGCGGCATATGAGTCTCAGTCAGATCAAGGAAATGGGCTTTTGGAGATCTTCAAAAACTTTCAAAAACAGCTATTTTCATCTATGTCTGAGAGATGCTTCAAATGTGGTGGTGCTGGGTTCCCCTCCCCCACTTGGTCAATCTCTATTACCAGGACCTTCTTCCTCATCAGAATAAAGTGAGTATCCTTTTTGTGTAAATTAACATTTTGCCTTCCAGTAAATGTTCCTAATTTTGGAAATATTCCAAACGGTTTATAATATAATCTGGACCTCAGTCAGCGGAGCCTTGTATGCAAAGTCACCTCCCTCTCCACCTCCTGCTCGGGTATTCTTGCTGACCTTGCATTCAGAGCTTAAACAAAAAGCCGTTTTTTTCTAAAAAACAGTTTTTGTGATATAGCTCGGAATGCGACGTCCATAACCCACCCATCTCCACCCCTGGAGAGTTGACTTTTATTTACTGCTCGCTCTGAGGCAAGAGATGAGGGTCGTGATGCGTATAGTGGGGGGTGAAGGAGGGGGTTTGAGAATTGCAATTAAATGCCAGGTAGTGACGTGTCCTCCTAATATTACTTATTAAGTAATTATTAGATGTTTTAATTGCCTGTATGTTGGCCTGGCGAATTGGCTAGGAATTAACATACCTAGGTAACATAAGCTGACGTCGCATTCTGAGCTATATCACAAAAAAAATGTTTTTTAGAGAAAAACGGCTTTTTCTTTGTCCCAATCATACACGTGCTAGTATCAATACCATCCCCTCTCCCTCTTCTCATGTCCGTTCACAAAACTTTTCGGGGTATCACCTTGGGTTTTCTAATTACTCTCAGCATTCAGATCAGAGTTAGGTTTTTCTCTTCATAACTTATTCATGTCCTCCGTAGCGGGTTCAGCCTTTCCAGGTGAACTTTAGCGAGGCTGCTAGTCTTAGTGATCCTTCCGGACGCTAACCTTCCGGTCTTACTAGCAATCTAGAGTTATGTTGGGATGGACCTTGTATCCTCAGTATGGGTTATAAGAGAACCATTCAGGGTGGAATTCTCAACCCAATACATCTTGCTAGAGTAATAGTGAACGATGTTAGCCAATGTAGCACTATATAGCAGCTCACCACTATCAACCCTTCCGGGTGAGTTGATGCTCACTCAGGCATTATCGCTCAAGCTAATTAATTGAAGCGATGATGTCTGAGCACCTTGATTGGCAACGAATACAGAACTTAATGAGCCCTCAAAAAAAAGTTCAATAAGCTGAGGGATAATTGAGATAAGAAGAGGGAGCGGTGTATGATATAGTGAGTTAGTTGATTATGATTGTTACATTGGTGATTTATAAAACAATAAGAGATATTAAATGAAATAAATTACTAAAATATCACACTTAAGAGTCATATTGCTCATATTTGGGAGAAAATGTAACCTCCCTTGTATTATTAAGAACATAAGAAAATAAGGAGTCTGCAATAGGCCGGTTGCCCTGTGCCATGCACAGTGTGCATGGCAGCTCCTGTCGAGAGTTACTACCACTCTCTATCATCCATTAATCTATCTAGCCTCCTTTTAAAACTTTCCAGCATTTCAGCACTTACTACAAAGTTGCTAAGCTTGTTCCACTTGTCCACCACCCTATTTATGAACCAGTTCCTTCCTATCTTCCTCCTAAACCTAAACTTATCCAACTTAAATCAGTTGCTACGAGTCCTATCCTGCTCGGATATTATAAGAACTTTATCTATATCGCCTCTATTGATTCCTTTCACCCACTTAAATACTTCTATCATATCTCCCCACACTCTTCGTCTTCTAGGGAATGCAAGTTTAGTTTCTTTAACCTATCGATATGGAAGGTTTCTAAGTCCCGGAATCTGTTTGCCTTATTTCGAACATTAACGTAATGTTTTCTAGGCCGTAGGTCCGGACTTACAAGTACCCCTAAGTCTCTTTCACAAGTCGACTTCTCTAGGTTGATGTTGTTAAGGCTGTATACATTGACAGTATTTGTTCTTCCAATATTCAGTATGCTGCACTTGCTGGTGTTGAATTTCATTTGCCATTTTTCTGACCACTCCTGCAGTTTATTTAAATCCTCCTGTAGTGTATTTGCATCCTGCCCTGAATTAATCTGCCGCCCTATTTTGGTGTCATCCACAAACTTGCTTATGTTGTAATGACCACGGTCTTACACGTCAGTTAGCGCCAAAAATCAAATGATTCATATTACGCTCAATAGCCCACAAAACATGTACCTTGGCTTTCGTTTGAGTCCTCCATCTGAGGAGTCCGTTTTCTCATCACTTCAAGACACCTCAGTCCTCCGTTATCCCATTTTCTCTGACTTACTGAAACCAACCTCTCTATAAAATGGATTTGAGTGTGAGAGAGAACACCCTTGTTTTGAGTCAACTTAGATATGTCTGTTTACAGTTGGAACATTCAAGATCCATTGTGAGTGGGGTAGAATGCTTCAACTGTCCTTATCGTTAGTAGAACGTGTCAAGTAAGTGAGTGTCGAGTTTGCCAGCTAGAGTGACGTATTTTATGTCGTCCGTGGGGGTATCCATGAGTTTCTGATCGCGCCTGAAGTTATATCATTTTGTCGCCCCAACATCAGAGAATCTGATGTTTATAGTTTAATTAGTGTCAGTTGTCTATTTGAGAAAGTCATTAATCTCCTGAACTATTCTGTCAACTGGTATAATCTCCAAGATCTAGCGCCTCCCCGTGAATAGCCCCTTGTTCGCCTCAGGCCTGAGCTTGCAGAATTAATGTTATCGACGTGTATATTCCACCTTTTCCTGGCAAGCTCAACCTCTGATTAGATTATATGAATAGACATAGGAAATTACCCTGATCAAGAACACCGGAGTTCATAACTAAGTATACAGTGATCCAAAATGATAGAGAAGTTATGTTGTTGGTAAGATCGACCCTTCTGGTATGAATATGGAGGCCCAAGCTGCCCAGCAGGTGCACATATATACCTCTACACGAGGGAGAATCACGCATTCGTGACTTCCTCAACGTCTCTCCAGGTATGTTAACGTGTGTTCCCGCCGCCTATTAATTCAGTTTAACTTAGTCAATTTTGGTGAATATCAGTGCTCATGTGTTAACATAGTGAATTCTGTGCCAATTAAGTCGAGTAACGTAGAGATTTAGATATTGTCTGAACCGTTGCCAGGCGTATGTTTTGTATAGTTGAAGTTAGACCTTTACGCATTCGTGACTTCCTCAACGTCTCTCCAGTGTGTTGAGCTGAATACTCATGAGCTAACGTGGGGCGGTAACCGGGTTGGACGATGCCGTTAATTCGACAGGACTGAACTGGGAAGTCCGTTTCCCGCAAATCAGGCGCCCACTCCCTGAGCGTGTGTCGGTCTACAACCGACCCCTAACAGCGATCTTCATTTGTTGTAGAGACCAGCGTTACCCTGGGGCACTCCTCACAGTTACATAGGCCTAAGTATTATGGTACCTTGTTTGGGGGATAACTAGCAGAAATATAGTATCCCAGGTTAAGTATTGAACCACTGAATGAGAGTTAAAAGTGCCATGTTGTTCCTTGTGAATTAACAGGAGGTATTGTATGTTGAGATAATTGTGGAGTTGTCCAGTGTGCTATGTATTCATTGGTAGTGACCATGAAATGATAATCTGAGAGTATAATGATATAACCAAGAAGTGAAGAGTTAATTTGCTACTTGGTAAGGTAAGACCTGAGGGTCCAGTGATATCTGGTGTATACCCAGTACTGAATATCATTTGGCAGAGTGACAATACCACAATTGTCGATTGAAGTAATAAGTATTTGGAGGTATTTAATGAGGTAATAAGTTCTTGAAGTGTTTGATGACTTAAGAAACAAATTGCAGTTCTGTTTTGTCTGAGTGAATCTAAGATGCATCTTATCCAATCACTGTGTTAATAAATATTGAATTAGTAATCTACGTCTACGAGTATCACCACTCTATCCTTTCCCACATTGGTTCTCAGAAAATAACTAACTCACGTGCCTAGAAGCTCGCTACCTAACAGTTAACTAAGAGATGTTATATTCTAGAAAATCCTGGGTGGTGGCAGGCTACCGTTGTAAGTATAATAAGTGTGGTAATAACAAAGACATGGTTTCCCAGGTTAATCCATGGTTTAGAATATAACTAGAACAAAATATATGGATGAGATCATAATATATGACAGCAAATGAAAAGAAAGAACATTGACTTGGAGAACATAAGCAGAGAAGCATAAGAGTTACTTATATAAGAATATATAAGAATATAAGGTATATAGAGATAAAGAACATATAAGAATATAAGCAAGAATATATAAAGCAAGTATGTGTGTAAAGAACTGAAGAAGGATAAGTATATAAAACGGGATACTCATTGAAAAGAATAACTGGATGGTAAATTATTGAAAAGAGGAAACTCGGCCCGTTACAATGTCACTGCTGATCCCAGTATCTAGATCGTTTATGGAGATTATGAACAAGAGTGGGCCCAGTACTGACCCCTGGGGAACCCCACTGGTTACACAACTCCACTCAGATTTAACACCATCTACGCTGACCCTCTGTGTTCTATCGGTGAGCCATGATTTTATCCAATTCAAAACTTTCCCCTCGATACCATGAGCCTTAACTTTTTTCAGAAGCCTCTGATGCGGTACTCTGTCAAACGCTTTGCTAAAGTCTAAGTAAATAACATAGTAATTTTCGTCATTATCTACTACCTCGAAGACTTTCCTAAAAAAGTCAGCAGATTTGTTAGAAAAGATTTTCCCTTTGTAAACCCATGTTGAGAGTCGTAGATTAATTTGCTTTTCTCAAAATGCGATCGGATGCTATTTGCTATAATTGATTCAAGAAATTTCCCCACTAGTGACGTCAAACTAATCGGCTGGTGATTTGACGCTGATGCTCTGTCTCCCTTTTTGAATATGGGTACTACATTTGCCTGTTTCCACAAGTCTGGCACAACTCCCGTGTCTAATGATTTTGTAAATAAATTTACGAGGGGCCCACAAATCTGTTCCTTACACTCTTTCAAAACTCGAGGGAAAATTTCATCCGGCCCTGGGGATTTTGTCTTCTTTAATTTATTTATCTTCTAAAAGACATCCTCTTTTCTGATAGTGATATTCTTTAATTTCTCTTCTTCATTTCCCCTAAATATCAGTTCCACCTCTGGAATTTCCTCGTGAATTTCTTCTGTAAAAACTGATAGAAAGTAGCTGTTTAATGCTTTGCTTAATTCCTCACCGTCATCAATCACTTCCCCCATCCCTGACTTTAAAGGCCCAACTTTGTCCATGACCTTCGTCCTATATACCTGGAAAAATCCCTTGGAATTCGCCTTGGATTCTCTTGCTATCTTGATTTGTAGTCCTTCTTTGCCTTCCTTACATTTTTCTTAACATTCCTAGATAGTTCATTATACCTGTACCTATTTCTGAGCTGCTCTTTCCCTCCCTTGAATTTCTTATAAATTCCTTTCTTTATTTCTATGTCATGTTTAAGTTTTCTGGTCATCCACCTTGGCTCATTCTTATTTGACCTAATTTTTCTGTATGGTATATTTTGTTTTTGTGCTTTACGTAATATATGGGTGAATATATTATAGTCATGATCAATTGTTGTGTCACCTGTGACCTCACGAGTTCCTACTGGGGACTGACCTGACTGTTCCCAGGCTACCTCACCTAGGTACCTTCTTAACCCCTGATAATCCGCCAATCGAAAGATTGGGACTCTGACCATATTGTCATTGTTTTTCGTTTCCCAATTTAGGGTGAACCTGATTTCTCTGTGATCACTGTTCCCTAGTTCTTCTCCTATTGTGATATCTCTGATAATATTTTCTTTATTTGTTAATACTAGGTCTAATATATTGTTACCTCTAGTAGGTTCTGTAATTAGTTGTTTCAAAAAATTGTCCTGTACTGCATCTAGGAAGTCTTCAGATTCATAGTCACCTACAATGTTGTCCCAGTCAATATTTCTGAAGTTGAAATCCCCCATAATGCACAGGTTGTTGTATTTTACTGCCCTACTCATTTCCTACCAGATGGGCTGAGCTGCTTCTTTCCCAAGACTTGGGGGCCTGCAAATCACTCCCATAATTAGTTTTTCTCTTCCTTCCGCAATTTCTACCCATACAGACTCGGTTCTTATTTCACCCTTTATTGAATTATTAATACAACATTTTAATGTATCCCTGACGAAGAGTGCTACCCCTCCCCCCTTCCTACCTTCCCTGTCCTTATGAATAAGGTTGTACCCTTCTATGTGGTACTCTGATAAAAAAAATTTGCTCGCTAGATTCATCCAAGTTTCGGTGATTGCTATGACGTATACATTCTTGGTACATACAAGCGCTCTCAGCGGTTGTATGTACAATGTGACTCATGGTGTTCCTCCTAGTTTAGATGAGTGATGTGCAACTGGAGGATGAAGGACAGGTGTCTGAACATCTAGATGACGGAGGAGACCACGGAACTGTCCCTGGGGAACTAGTGTTGAGTGAGGAGCTACAAGGACCGGAGAGCTCAGCTCATACACTACATACAAGGAAGTGTCCGTCAGTAGAGGATGTGACTTCGGTAGTACAGTAGTAGTTTCACCCAGGACCCAAGGGGACCATACTACATGTAATTTTCAAGGATGTAGAGCCTCTTGGATTACCAAGTTAGATCCTCATTTGGCTTGCATAATTCATGGCAGCTGTGTCTCAGACAACCTGTTTTCACCAATGGATTGTGCAGTTTGTTATACTTTTATCCTCTACACCACTGATCGGCTTGTTAGCCGCTTGGGCGATCGGTCACGTCTCTTTTCATTTATCTTCTTCACCAAAAGATCGGCTCGCTAGCCGCCCGGGCGATCGGTCACGTCTCTGTCACGCACTCTTGGCAAATACTGGGCATGCACCGGCTCCTGAATGTACCTGAACCCGCTCCAGTGTTGGTCAAGCCTTCTCTTCAAAGAGCTCTCATTCGGAGCCATCACAACACTCTGGTAGATTGTTCCAAGAGTTTACAACCCTCACTCCGAAAAAGTTTGTCCTCACGGTTTTCTGGACTTGGGGCTTCTTCAATCTTGAACTGTGACCCCTTGTGGGGCGAGCGTCCGCCAGCTCCAAGTAAGGACACTCAACTGAGTAGTGCCCCCTGAGATGCTTATACACCTCAACTAGGTCCCCCTTGCCCGGCTGTAGTATAAGTTAGGCAAGTTCAGGCGCTCCAATCTCTCAGGGTAGCTGAGGTGCCGAAGTGCAGGCACCAGTCTGGTGGCCCTCCTTTGAACATTTTCAACCAACTGACAGTCCCTAGCATATCTCGGGGACCAGATGGGGTGACAGTACTCCAGATGGGGAAGCACTTCACTCCTGAAGATCGTTACGAGGGACGGACTGTCTAGATATCTGAACGACCTTCTTATAAGACCCAATAATTTATTTGCCTGATTTACCTTCTTCTCACAATGGCCCGAGAACTTCAGCTCATTGTCAACATACACACCTAGGTCCTTCTCACACACAGTCTCAACTAGTGCAGTTTCTTCATCCCGTTGGGACATATGATACGCCTCCTTACCGTTGGTACGCCCCAGGTGCATCCTCTTAACACTTCGTGACATTGAATCTCAGCAGCCATTTCTTCGACACTTCCTGGAGCCCACAGAGGTCCTTCTGCAGCTCTTCACACTCTGCTTGGTTCTTAATTTCCCGAAATAACTTGGCGTCATCGGCAAACATTTGTATGGAGAAGTGTACAACGTCAGGCATGTCATTTATGAAACAAACAAACAACAGCAGGCCCAATACACTGCCCTGTGGTACCCCACTTGTTACAGGTACAGATGACGATTTCGTGCCATTAATCACCACACACTGCTTGCGGTCATGTAGAAAGTCTTCTATCCACGCAAGGACATTTCCCCGAATTCCGTACCCTTCCAGTTTGATTTTCAGCCTTTCGTGGGATACACTGTCGAAAGCCTTGGCAAAATCTAGGTAAATATTGTTGATATTACCACCCCGTTCCAGAATATGGGTCCAAATATCCAATACCTTGAGCAATTGTGTTAAGCAAGAGCGACCCGGCATAAAACCGTGTTGGCAACCTTTTACTAGGTTGTTTCGTATTAGATGTTCCATTGCGGCATCTTTGATAATACTCTCAAGTACTTTACATATTATGCTGGTCAGGCTCACCGGTCTATAGTTGTTCGTGGAGTGACGATCGCCCTTCTTGAAGATAGGACTCACATAAGCCACTTTCCACTCACTGAGGACCATTTGTTCATCCAGCCATTTACAAAACAGGATCTTCAGGGGCTTTGCAACCTCGTTGCACAACTCTCTTAGCACTCTAGGATGCACCATGTCAGGGCCGGGACTCTTATGGACCTTTAGCCTGGACAGTTTATTTCTAATACCCTCTTCTGTGAACACAATGTGGGTCAGTGCTGTGTCGAACCGTCTGTCCTCAAACGCAGGAAGGTTAGTTGCGTCCTCTCTTGTGAACACTGAGGAAAAGAAGCTGTTCAATGCCTCAGCTTTATCCTGGTCAGAATCTGCGTAACTACCAACCACCAGCCTCAGGACTGATACTCCTACTCGCGTTTTCAATTTCGACTTTGCATAGCGGTAAAACGCCTTTGGGTTTGACTTGACCTCGCTTGCAACCAGCCTCTGGAACTCCTTTTCAGCCCTCCTACACTCTATCTATGCTTGGTTTCTGGCGCTTGTATACATCCTCCTGTCTTGCTCATCGTTTGACCCAACCCACGTCTTGAATTTCTGGGTTTTCTTCTTAATTTTGTCGACCGTTGCACGGTTCATGTGTAGTGATCCCCTCGTATTCCTAGAAGCACTGGGTTTGGTCTTGGGTATATATTTATCGATCAAATGGGTCATTTTACTAGTTATGATATTCAGCGTAGTGTCTGCGTTCTTGTACCTTAATAAGTCAGGCCAGTTGATACCCCTCATCTCTTCCCTCATCCCATTGTAATTTCCCTTGTAATATTTGCACCTTGGCCTGGCCTTATCTTGAACTAGGTAACAGTTAAATCTGAATGACAACACTGAATGGTGACTGGTGCCAACTGGGGCAAGGTGTTCCAGTTTGGCCACCATACCCTCCTCGTTTGTTATTCTGAGGTCAAGTGGCTTGGGTGTTTGCTCCCCTCTGTAATGTAACGGGCCTCTAACATGTTGGAACAGAAAATTATTTCGCAGAGTTTCTACGAAAAGAGTAGCAGGGTTATTCAAGTCATTCGGGGTGGACTCGTTTCTCCAGTCGATGTCGGCATAGTTAAAGTCCCCCATGATAAGGAGGTGGCTAGGGTTGAGCATCGACGCGTTGTTTATTAAGGTTCTTAAGTTCCTTTGATTTAGTGGGCCACAGTTTGGGGATCTGTAGATACATCCGACGATAAGTAAGTCCCCTCCCTTTAATTTAATTTTACACCACTTGGACTCTTCAAAAACATCCTCTCTCTGTACCCTCGCCTGGCTGGCTCTAAGGTCTTGCCTAGCATAGATAACCACACCCCTCTTGCAAGTTTCTTGAGATAGGTTCGTAAATGAGTCATATCCAGCAATACTGAACTCACATTCCTCTGGGTCGATTCTCCTGTTCTTGTTCAACAGTTCTACAACTCCTACAATATCTGGTTGGTGTATTCTTAGTAGTGTTTCAAGCTCCTCTCTCTTATCAAGGAACGTGTCACTATTAGTGTACATGACATTCAAGCCAGAATTTGTTCTCGGTAACGTCTCTGCTCTTAGTAATAAACCCGCTCCCCCCACATTCTCAGAAGCTGCAGCATTTGCTAAGTACACTGTATTTTGCAGGGTGTGGTTAGAAATGTCATTGTTTACATGGCCCTCGCCCCCTCCTGTCCGGTAGGCTGAGCTGGTGCCGCCTCCCGGGTGGGGGGTTGAGTGGGTGGAGGGTGCACTGCTGCCCCCTGGCCCTGTGTCGGCACACTTGTTTCCACTACCCTCCCCCTGAGTATAACCCATGTACACCTGTCCCCGTTCCTCGCCGACTCCTCCCTCTTCTGCTTCAAGTCCTGAAGGAGCTTCTTGTGCTGTTCCCCCTGCATTACCGTGCGGTCTGGGTGAATGAATACATCCCGAAATGCCTCGCTCCTTACTAAGTTTTTTGCCTGCCGAATAACCTGCCATTTCTCCTCCTCACTCACTAGTGTGATCCTGAGGGGGCGAGGCTTAGCCCCCTGCTTTTGTCCCAGCCTCCTCACATCCTGAGGGGTTGATGGAATCTTCAGAACCTCTGTGCAAATATTTTGAAACAGCACCTTATCGTGTGTTTCCTTACTCACAGTTCCCTCCGCCTGGCTCTCTGAGACTCTAAAAACTATTACATTGTTCCTGCGCTGGAGCCGTTCCTGGTGTTCCTCCTCTCCCCTAACAGTAGGTCCGTTAATTTTCATTTCTTCGACACACTTCTTCAAAGTCCCGAGCTGTTGTAGAACCTGTACTGATCCTGCATTACTCTTCGCCCCCTCCCGTGGCCCTCCTAATACGTCAGCATAACTCCTCTTAGCAATCACCTCCGTTCTCTCAGCTACTTCCTCAGTCTTAGCAAGGATCTCTTTCCCAACTTGCTCCAGTTTGTCAACCAGCATGGCTCCAGCTTCATCTATTTTCGTCCCTAGAGAACTCGTTCCCTTATGGCTTGCAATCGCTTCATTCACCTTGACTATGCAGCCAGGGCAATACCAGCAACAGCCATCGTGCTTTACTGCAGTTAGTAACTTCCTAAACTGTGCATTAGTCAGGCCTATATCCTCCATATCCGACGTTTCCCTGCAGTAATCACATATCAAACTCATGGTTGTTGTTGTTGTTGGGGGAGGGGGGGGTGCAGATTGTGTATAGATCTACACCTATTTAAAAAAGTAAAGAGAGAAAAAGTACTTAGCTACTCTCTGTTGCCTATAGAGTTGTCGTCTCCGACTGCGTACACTGTATCTCCCTGTGAATGGTGTATTGTAGGCACAGTTTCAGTCCTTGAGAAAGCACACAAACAAAATAAAATTTGAAGTCTCTGTGGCACCTATGACACGAATAGGCTGGCAGTTGTCCTTACCAGCTTGATTGCCAATATGTATTCACTTTAAGTTATTTACAGTCTCTTCTGTGGTCACTGATGACACTATGAACTGGTTTACCTAAAATCACAGTACTACACTCCCTGGTTGGCCTTTATCACAGCCGTGACAACAACACCTTAAAAAAAATAAAATAAAATAAAAGCTTTGTCATGTGGCAGTGATTGTGTGGTTATAGGCCTGTGACCCTGGCTGTACCTCCAACTCGGTGGAAATTGAGTTTTCAAAAATACAATCGCGTCTAGCATTAAAAGTCCTACATCGATTTACACTTTCACATCACTAAGACGATCTTGACGATCTTATGTAATCAATGTCCAATTTCTGCCGCTCTACATCGAAGGCCTGAATGCCGAACACGCTTTGTTACAGAGACACAACACGACCCGCCCGCCCGCCCGAGACAAAAAAAAAAGGCATGGCCGAGACAAAAAAAAGGCATGATCATTTTTTTTTAAATTTAATCGAGCTGCAGGAGATAAGAAAGAATTATTGCAGATACAAATAAAAAATTGATGGAATAAGGCCTTGAAGAGTAAATTTCTAACTGTAAAACACTGGAAAGATCCCAAGTTGGCAGAAAGTTTAGATTTATGGGTGATAGGTAAGAGACTTATTCCCCAATTAGACCAACCTGCTTCTGCTAAGAAAAGTAGGTTCTTGGATATTCTAGATAATGAGGCAGTAGGAAGATTACAAGAACCTCTACTCAGTCAGTATGCTTTCAGTGGATTCCAGGATCAGGATGAGGAGGCTGACTCTAATCATAGTGTTCAGTCTCTAGAGCAGGGAGAACCTATTGAGACTGATTTCACCCTGTACCCATTTTGGCAACCTCCTCCTCCTCCTGGGGCAAAAGTGTTGGTTACTATGAGTAGAAACATGCTGCTGTTGACTCCCACGCAGCTGATGGAGAACATTGAGTGTAAGGGTGATCTAAACAGGCCTTGGGTAACATTGGTAAGATCTTAGTCTTCTTTGTTTTCTATCACATCTGAATCTATGGATTCCTTATTCAAGGTCTTTTATGAAAATGTTTCTAAACTTCCTGATCTCTCAGCACTTACAAAGAGACAGGAAGGCCAAGCAACATTCATTGTGTTTAGAAGGTGACACTACAATTTGTTGGCCTGATATTTGCCCAAAGATGATCTCTGAAATAGACGAAGTCTGGGATAATTTATTGAAAGACTTAACATTCATTCCCGCAGACAGGAATGCTCACAAGTTTAGTTTTTTTTTGAAGTTTCAATTTAATGACAAAAAGAGTACCATATATGAACTTAACCAATATTTGTCGGCTCCAAAATATGCTGATATAAGTTATGAAAGAAATTTGAAACCAGTTGCTTCTGCACTGTTGCTTGAAGAATTTAAATTTAGGAAATTGGCAGCAGATATTCGGTCTGCAATCATGATGTATCAGTTATTGACAAAGTTTGTGCTGGACTATGAGGACAATTCAGAAGTAGAAATTTTTTTTTGCTGCTGCTATACAAGGGATTCCATATTCCCTATACAACTCATTTTTGGAAATGTTGTTGAAAGCCCTAAAACTAAGAGCCCAGCTAAGGAAGCAAGCCACAAATAATGCTTCAAGTGGTAGTGCTTATCCATTGCTACGTTCTTCCCCTCTTTCTCCTGCTTTGTTTGATGAAAAAAATTGGTTAAATATAGATCAGCTGTTGAGCAAGCTATTAATATTACTGTTCCCAGGAGTCCTCAGACCTTTTGGAAATTTAAGAGAGGAAGGTTTAACAAGGGAACAGGACCAGCTGCTAGGTTCAGTTATCAACCTAGAGGAAACTTTAGAGGAAGAAACAATTCAAGATATAGTAGCGGTGGCCGTTTGTTCAGAAGTGGAAGGAGACCTTATTCCACCACATCAGCGACCACTCCCTTCCAATGAAGCCAGACAGCTGGGTCGTCTAGGGGGTTGGGAAAACAGGTGGACTTCTTCCATATGGGCTTACAAGACAATCAAAGGGGGCCTCACATGGACTTGGTTGAGGCGCCCTCCCCTAGTGTTACCAAAAAGGGGAAAAAAACCAACTCCTTTACTCACAGAATTTATAATTCAACTGTTAAACAGAGGCGTAATAGAACTGTTGCAGTCAGAGAAATGTTTCATATCTCACCTATTCCCAGTCCCCAAGAAAGGCAGCGACAAATTGAGGTGGATTTTAGATCTTTCCGTCCTGAACAAGTTTATTACCAAAAAAAGTTTCAAGATGCTCACTTACGACCATCTGAGGCATCTACTTCCGCCCAATGCTTGGATCTCAAAAGTGGATCTCAAAGATGCCTATTATCACGTTCCTGTTGCTCCCAGGTACAGGAAGTTTCTAGTGTTTGCAGTGGGGGATGTAACTTATCAATTCACAGTGATGCCATTAGCCCTGACAATTGCACCAAAAGTGTTTACAAAACTGGCAAACATCCCCAGAGAGATCCTTGCAAAGGAGTGCATAAGAACTTTTGCTTATCTAGATGATTGGCTGATAGAGGGAAACTCTTTCACACATTGTCAAAGGGCGACCCAACATAAACTAGTACTATTTCAAAACCTAGGATTAAAGATAAACCAGGTCAAATCAAATCTCATACCATGTCAAAAATTGGATTGGTTAGGTCTCCATTGGGATACAAATCAGCAGTCAGTCAGTCTACCAGAAGCAAAATTAACAGATGCGATAAACCAAGTAGAAGCCTTTTGTGTAAAGCAAGAGATTTCTTGGCACGATTGGGAAAAACTACTGGGTCTGTTGAATTTTGCCACCATAGTGGTTCCTTTGGGCAAGTTAAGAAAGAAGCAACTAACTCATCTGGGGTCGAAGTTGCTTCACAGAAGCAGAAATATTGCTTCTTCTCTCCCTATTCAGATCAAGAATCATCTGTCATGGTGGACAAATTTAGACAATCTAATCTGTTCATCTCCCTGGGTTCCCCCTCAAACAGACTTGGTCGTTTGTACGGACGCGTCCCAAATAGGATGGGGATACCATTCCTCAAAAGGGGAATTGCGTCAAGGGAAGTGGAGCAACCCCCTTTGGGACCAACACATAAATAAAAAAGAATTAGCAGTACAGTAGTCCTATTTTTTTTGTTGGCAAACCTAGATTTCAAAAATATGACGATGCTGTTTGCCATGGACAACAGAACGGCAGTGTTTTGTCTCAATCATCAAGGCTCAACCAGATCTTGGCCCCTTCTAAGACTATCAGAAAAAATTTTAAAGTTTGTGTAACACAAACACTTTACCTCATAGAAACTCATATACCGGGAGTACAAAACAATTGGGCAGATGCGTTGTCCCGTCTCAGGCCAGTATCGATGGAAACAGAATGGTCCCTAAAGGTATCAGAATTCAAGAGTCTAGTGAGGAAGTTTGGAACTCCAAAAATAGATCTCTTTGCCTCACAAAACAATCACAAGATGCCACTTAATGCATCTCTGGAATGATTGAATCTTTTAGGTAATGCTCTACTCATAGATTGGAACAGTTGGAATTCAATCTATCTGTTCCCACCTGTAAAAATGTTGCCCAAAGTGGTTCACAAACTCAGATCCTTCCAAGGCAAGGTCCTCTTAATTGCACCATATATGATCCGACAACTGTGGTGTCTGGATCTGTTGGACTTGTGCCTGCATCCACTACAATTGCAACAAGGATGTCTAGACCAGGTACTGCACCCTCAATTCGAGATATCCTTGGCACTTAACGCTTGGAGTTTCTCAAAAGATGTTTAAATAGATTGTTGGGTAATTCCAATATAGTTAACCAAGTAATAGCAGGTCATAGACCCCAAACTTCTATGCAATATGAGAAAGCTTGGAAACCTTTTCGACAATTTATCAGGTTAACGACTCCAAACACATTGTTGGAAACAGTGGTGTTAGAATTTTCAGAATTTCTGTTCAGAGTTAATGGCCTTCAAGGATCGACAATTGCATCTTATAAATCAGCATTGGTTGACCCTCTGGCGTGGGGTTATAATATTACTTTGAACCCAAGGATTTATCAAGTGCTCAGATCGTCTTTTTTCATTCAGACACCGACTCGGCCTAAGAGAATCCGACTTTGGTCTCTAGAAAAAGTTACTAAATTTCTTATGGGGCCTAATTACAATATAAATCTGAACCGGGACAGATTGCTCCAAAAGGCAGCCTTCCTTCTAGCAATAGCAACAGGTATGAGAATCAGTGAGCTGATTTCAATTTCCAATAATCCACCATTATTGGTATTTTCTGAGGAAGATGTCACCCTTTTTCCTACGGAGATTCCAAGAAAAAATGAAAGGGAGGATTTTCAAGCTCAACCTATTAGGATAAAATGGCTAATGGTTGAGACAAGGGTTCCTCATATATTGTGCCCAGTTAGGAATCTTCAAGAATGGTTAACCACATTCCCTAATCGAGCCCCTATGTATTCTCAACACAGGATGGTAAGAAAGTGTCTCCTAGTCAAATGACAAAATATTTATCACAATTAGTGAATCAAGCAGACCATGGCAGAGCCTCAGTCAGATCAAAGAAGTGGGCTTTTGGAAATCTTCAAAAACCTTTCAAAACAGCTATCTTCATCTATCTCTGAAAGATGCTTCACATGTGGTGGTACTGGGGTCCCCTCCTCCACTTAGTCAATCTCCACAACCAGGACCTTCTTCCTCATCAGAATAAAGTGAGTACCGGTATCTTCATTGGGATATGTAAATTAACATTCTACCTTCTGGTAAATGTTCCTAATATTGGAAAATATTCCAAACAGTTTATAATCATAATCTGGACCTAACCTAGCGGAGCGTTATACGCAATGTCACCGCCCTCTCCACCTCCTGCTCGGGTATTCAAAGCTAGACGTCGCATTCTGGATTGAATAAAAAGCTGTTTTTTCTAAAAACCAGTTTTTGTGATATAGTCCAGAATGCAACGTCGACAACCCACACATCTCCACCCCTCGAGAGTTGACATTTGTTTACTGCCCATTCTAGGGCAAGAGATGACGGTGGCAGTGCGAGTGATGGAGGATGGGGTTGGGGGTTTTAAGAATTGCAATTAAATGCCAGGTAGCGGCCTGTTCTCCTAATATTACTTATTTAAGTTATTATTAGATGTTTTAAATGCTTGTATGTTGGCCTGGCGAGTTAATGCTAGGCATTTACATACCTAGGTATAAAGCTAGACATCGCATTCTGGATTTATTTCAATTTTTTTTTTTTTTTAGAAAAAAAAACCGGCATATTTGTTTTGACTAATTTATATACAATATTTCATTTTACCATGTATAATAATTTACTTCATAGGTTAAAGACAAAATATAAATGATATTAATTATCTAACCTGTTTGTTGTTTCACAGTTTCATAGACTATTAGACTCATAGTACAGTACTTGATAGTAATATAATGTCATTAACAGTGTCATTTGCTTACTCCAGCAATTTTTTCATAGGGACACACCACTGGTTAGAGTATACAGTATTAAATTGCATCCTGTGGGCATAATGAATATAATGTTAGGTGTTTAGTAAGGTTGACTGTTGTTTACAGTTGATGAGTGTACTGGAGCAGAGTTGGCTGTACTGGTGACTGGCGCTGTGGCCTGACAGAGAGCTGTATCATGGGGTGTCAGCTGTGTACAAGCAGGTTCCTCCCAAGATATTACCTGTTGTTATTAGTGACATTGATAATAGTAGTTATACTTATGTCAGATTGTGAATTAACTTTTATAATTGTGCTTATAAAACAATGGGAACAACTCAAACTACGTAACTAAAGAGTAGTTTAACGATGATTACAGGTATCCGTCAATTAGTGATTGGGATGCAATCCTGAAAAACAGATCGCTAAGCGAAAAGAAATGAGAAAAATAATATCCAAAAGAAGGGATAACGAGAAATAATATCTGTGGAGATGGCACGTAACTGTGTAGCGGAGTCACCGACTGGCCAATTCTCCACCAAGTAGCACTAAGAGTGGGAGAGCTATGTTATTACTCAACTTGTAATTACGGGTAGATATACTGTATGTAATTTTCTTCATTTTCTTTTACTCTGTTACATGCACACTATCGTTCATACAAAATGTGCAAACAAAATGAAAATAATAATTATCATAAGGTCAAAGACATAAAGAGAATAAACAGTTCTTACGTGGTTGGTAGTTAGCCGACAATGAGTGGGAGCGAGGAGCAGCATGGGTGGAGTAGTGTTGGGATCTCCCAGCTGTTCTCTGTCTTGTGTCCCAAGAAATGACTGCCAAATGACAATGCAGTATTTTTCTTTTGTTTATTATTATTTTTATTTATTGCTCACATTTACTGGTACAGTATTCACATGACACAGTTCATCTCGGCAGTCATCATTCTGATTCAAAAGACGTGTGTGGTTGCTGCCTGTATGCTGTGATGTCACACAGGTGGGAGGGAGAGTGCAGCAAGCCACAGTTACAGCCTCAATATAGACCTTCACTTCCCACATATATGGGTACACACTCATGCTCTACATTTTATAGGTTTATAGTACAGTATACTGTACACAACAAAACTATAAAATACTGTACTAAACAGTGATCCCTCGGTTAACGAACGCCTCGGTTTACAAAATTTTGGTTAACGAATTACCTTCCATAAAATTCTTCACTTCGGTTAACGAAAAAATTTTGGTTAATGAATTCTTTACGAATTTTTCCCAACATGTTTTCGCCTGCTCACCAGCTGTAGTATTAGTCCGTCAATACAGTAATTGGTTTTAGGGCTTAAATTCGTTACCATTTGAGTAAATATCAAGAAGGTTGTACTATTCAATAATTTTCCAAGTCTTATATTAAAGTTTTTAGTCATTTCAACAATTATTTAACATAAATGAAGTACAGGGAACTAGTTTTTAGCGCGCCAAACAGCCACACAACACACCCAAAATGGCGTCAGTGTGTGTCCCTGCTCAGTGGAGGAAGCTTCTTGCTTGAGACTCTCTTGAACATAAACTATTTTTACGTTTTTACAGTACAATTATTGGTCATTCTGAAGTTTATTTTACATATTGACAATATATAACGCAGTGCAGTTTTGATTTAAAGAAAATAATCTTGAATTACACCAAGTGAACTAAAATTTTATGGGTGAAATGGCAGCATGGGGTGACTTCTCTTCCACCCCAATGCCTTCTCTTCTCCATTCTCCTCCACCCCCATTCTAATTCCCATCACCATCATCATCAACCAGGAGTCTTCTACATGCACACCTCAAAGTAAGTGTACTTTACTGCATTTATTTTCGGTGAGCTGGAACCAATTACCCAAAATCCCATTGAAACAATAGTTTCGGTTAAGGAAATTTTCGGTTAACGAACGACCTTCTGGAACGAATTGTGTTCGTTAACTGAGGGACCACTGTACTGTACTGTACTGTACTGTCCTGCACTGCACTGCACTGCACTGTACTATACTGTATGCAGTATACAGTACATGATTTTCTTTATTTATAAGCCACATTACAGTATTGTAATGATGGAGCACAGAATCCTTATTTTTTTCAACTTCTCTTTGAATTTTTCCCAGAAGTTAAAGATCGCTAAACCAAAAATTGCAGATTATTAAACAACAAAGGGTGTTAAGAAAATTAAATCACTAAACCAAAATATCACTAAGTAAACAATCGCTAAACGATGGATACCTGTACTTACAGTAATTGTTTCATACCAATAAATTTTAATTGTATAAAACCATTTGTATACAGTATAAGATTTTAGGGTAAATTAATGTTTATCCACATGGTACAGTTGTAGAAAGGTGTTCTTACACCCCCAGTGGAAACCTGTGTCTCCAAACGGCCAGTCTATATGACTTATTGCAAACCTATTCACCGATCACGTCCGTCGTTACACGACCAATACCATTCATTCATAAAAAGTGATACTATAACTGGGACGTTGTCGGTTGGAGACACAGGTTACCACAAGGGGTGTAGGAACACAGTTCTACAACTGTACCACACCTTCATAATTATTATCTCCATGTTTTTACTTTTGCACAAGTTCCAAGTTCCATGGTCCCACCTAGTGTGTGAGAAATTCACACACTTGATAACACCCTCACACCAATACCAATTTTAAAAGAATACTATCTACCCCATAACTGCCAGGTTTTTAAGATGAGACAAAAGAATGGTGACACACATCAGCAATTTGTCCAATTAATTTTAAAATTGCCATACAGTATCTCTCATAAATTTAATTTCTCAATCTATGACCCCTGATGTAATTTTGAAAAGGGAACAAAAATCTTTTATTCTATCACAGTACTTTATTTTTTTATTTATCTTTTGAACACTTACCGCCATTCGGGTGGCTGATCAGTTTTTTGTTACATCATTTATTATCCAGTATTACTACTGTACAGGAGGAAACCAGTGTACACAGAGAAAACCTGGGATGTTTGGTAGGGTCACACTGGATAACACCTAAAGCACTTAATACCATAATCAGTGAATGCAGGATAATAAATTATTATTGAGTACTGTTAGGGCACATGAAGAAAAGGTTGAGCCCTGGGTCAACACAGTGACAATATATTAAAATATTAATGCATAATTATAGACCAAAATAATAAACTCTTTATAAAGATTAAAATTTTATTCTTACCACAAAAAATGCATTGTCAATCCCATTTGATAAAAAAAGTTCAAAATGTACAATATATGAATACCACTTGTATTGGTGTAAATGACATTTTAGGTGATCATTCAAGCTATTAGTAATAACTTGTGAAATTAGCTACATTCTCTGCAGTTAGTTGTCTGATATGTTTCAAAAACTAAGCTCTGTGATCCAGTAGGTAATCATATTTCACCTTTAAACCTAAAGATTTGCTAGTGGTCTCAATTTTTTATACATGTCCTAATAAAACATTACTTTATGGCTTAACTTTGCCATTGATTAGCCTGATAGCTACTTGGGCAGTCATTCAAGTAGTGCGCATGTAATGGTTCCAGAGTGTACTGCAAAAATCTAAATATTTACAAAAATCCCAAACCAGCATTATGTTTTTGTTCATAACACATAGATGGTGCTCTTTTTACTAGTGCATGGAGGAGTTGTTTTGTTATGACTGGACTGCAGGTCAACTGTAGGTCCAACATGAATTGCACTGTTGGTGTGAACTATTAACCCTTGTGTGTAGATGTGTTAAATTCATCACATAATAAATATATGAAACTAACAAAAATTATTATACTTTTTATCTTGATCCATCGAGCAAATAACAGAAATATATGGAAACATAATGCTTACTGATTATTATGACAAATGCTTTATTCTCCAGAAGTGAATAATTACAGTACAGTAGAACCTCGCTAAGGCGGACTATTTGGGGGGAAGGGGTGTCCAGGATAAGAGGTTGTCCAATTTAGATCATTCTTTTCCAAGAAGACTGCCATTTCAAATACAAATCAAGTACAACACCAATGTATCCATTTTTTTATGAAAAAAAGAAGTTTTTTATCAAAATTAATTTTAAAAAGTAATATACACAAAGTACTGTACACTTACCTTTAGTTCACTGATAAGGCCTTAGGCTTAACCTTCTCACCACCCTTATGGTTACCATACACTTTCTTAGGGCTCATGGTTATTGTTTAATTTTTCAATAATAATGCAAAAAACATGAATGTTACTACAGCCCATGGCAAATGTATTAAATGTATAAAACGATAATGATATAAAAAATACAGTACAGTACTGTTCTGCATTTTATGGCAGGGAGTATTTAGGAACAAACTTTTGTGTGTATTTTCCTCCTGTAGCTATAGTAGTTTTCTTAAAATAATATATACAGTACCAGGAAGTGTGAGGAATAAATAAAAATAATTCCAACAAAACATACTGTACTGTATTGCCAAATCAGTAAATAAAAGCCAAATAAAAATTTAACAGTTACCATTTGCATACACTCCCAGTTTCACCATAGTTACTAAGATCAATCGGCTGGGACGCCGATTCCCTAACAACGCCCCCACCCCCCCCTCCTACACTCTGCGACAGTCTTCCCTTCCCTCACTCAGCCAGCTAACTCGTGTGCAAATAAATGTATATTACCTTTATGTGTTTGCCCTTAGGACAATTATTTCTTTTAGTTTTTTCACAATATGTATTTAGGATGGTGTGGGCATGTAAGTGAGTAAAAATATATGAAGAAGTTACGTATAACTAACCAAAAATGCAAGTTGAAAAACAACCATATAACACCTCACAGCTTGGCCCAGTAGCCTGGTGGTTACAGTGATGAGTCTAACCTGGCTACAATGCCATAATTAATCACTATAAAGCACTATTATATCAGTAAACATTAATAATAACAGAAAATCCAGTGAAATATGGCAGGGAGGGAGGAGAGTACAACTGCAGACAATGCTCTAACTAGTGGTCACTCCCTCGCTCCCGTTGCCAGGCGTACGATCGAAATACGTAAGGGAGAAGTTGCCTTGTAGTCTAATTTGAAAATGGTAACAGGCACAGTGTTAAACAGATTATAAAAACCAAACATAATAAGAAACATTGTAAAAGTACTGGAGTAAGTGAAATAATATTCCCAAAATAACAACTGATAACTCTCAGGCACCTGTGTCTCACACGCTGATGTCTTGGACCCTTGAAATTTTGGCTCAAGGCGGACTCATGTAAGGACAAATTTTGTCATAATTTTTAATTTTTTAATTATTTTAACTTTTGAATTACTTTTTGGCAAATAATTTTGTCAGGCTTAAGTGATATCCGCCTTAACGGGGTCCGCCTTAACGAGGTTTTACTGTACATACATGTATGTGTTTGTAATGCATGTTTTAAACCAATTAAAATCCAAACCAAGTTGTGACCATGCTGGAAATATGTGGGGGCCTTCATGAGTTTATTTTTATTATTCCATAACCACAGAAGGAGGGGAGGCAGGCCAAGGCTATAAGGTTGCCCAAGTCAAACCACACCTGTTTAGCCAATGAAATGGCCAGGCTGAAAAGCAACCAGGCAATCATACTGAATCAGAGGAAGCTACTGGCTGAGTTTATTCATGAGCTCTAAATTAAATTGTATTGTTTCATCTTGCAATGTGGATCAAGCTAAAATGTTGCATTTCTGTTACAGTTTTATGAAAAAAAAGACAGTTTACAGCATATAAGATGCATTATAAAAAAGTAAAAAAAATCACCCTGCAGCCAATATGTGAAGTTGTGGGTCTCCCACAGGCTAATGAATCACCCAAATGCTCT
>NW_024713129.1:8153836-8264186 GCF_018991925.1 Homarus americanus
GTCTAGTGACTGAACACAATGATTAGAGCCAACTTCCTCATCCTGATCTTGGAATCCACTAAAATTGGACTGACCTACTTTTCTTAGCAGAAGCAGGTTCGTCTAACTGGGGATTAAGTCTCTTACCTTTCACCCATAATTCTAAACTTTCTACCAACTTGGGATCTTTTCAGTGTTTTACATTTAGAAATTTACTCTTTAAGGCCTTATTCCATCTATTTTTAATTTGGATCTTTGATAATTCCTTCTTATTTCCTGCAGCTTAATTAATTTTTAAAATTTGATCATAACAAACTGCACAATCCAATGGTGGAAACAGGTTGTCTGAGACAGCTGCTATGAATTATGCAAGCCCAATGAGGATCTAAATTGGTAATCAAGTGGCCCTACATCCTTGATAATTACATGTAGTATGGTCCCCTTGGGGCCTGGGTGAAACTACTACTACTGAATTCACATCCTCTACTGACGGACACTTCATTGTATGTAGTGTATGAGCTAAGCTCTTCAGTCCTTGTAGCTCCTCACTCAACACTAGCTCCCCAGGGACAGTTCCATGGTCTCCTCTATCATCTAGCACTCCAGACAACTGTCCTTCATCCTCCAGTTGCACATCACTCATCTAAACTAGGAGGAACACCATGAGTCACATTGTATCATCATAATAATACAAGGGAGATAACATTATCTCCCAAACATAATCAATATGACTCGTAACTGTGATATTTCAGTAAGTTATTTAATTTAATATCTCTTATTGTTATATGAGTCACCAGTGTGACAATCATAAACAATAACTCACTATATCATACACCTCTCCCTTCTCTTATCTTAAATGTCCCTCAGCTCAATGAATTTTGTTTCTTAATCAAGTTAACTTTATTTTAGAACACTTATATTTTGGGGGATCACTAAGTTCTCTGTTTGGTGCCAATCAGGGTGCACAGGCATCATTGCTTCAATTAATCATGCTTGAGCGATGATGCCAGAGTGAGCATCAAGTCACCCGGAGAGTTGACAGTGCTGAGCTGCTACATTATTCACCATTACTCTTGCAAGAAATATTGGGCTGAAAATTCCTCCCTGAATGGTTCTCATTTAACCCATATTGAAGATACAAGGTTCATCCCAACATATCTCTAGATTGCTAGTAAGACCGGAAGGTCAGCGTCCGGAAGGATCACTAAGACTAGCAGCCTCACTAAGTTCACCTGGAAAGGCTGAACCCGCTACCGAGGACATGAATAAAATAGAGTTATGAAGAGAAAGCTTAACTCTGGCTTGCATGCTGAGAGTAATTAGAAAACCCAGGGCGGAAGCCTGAAAAAATTCGTGAATGAACATGAGAAGAGGGAGAGGGATGGCCACATATATCATGGTATTCATTACTTGCACGTGTATAATTGGGACAAAGAACTGGATTGTGCTGCTGCCTAGATCCCAGTGCCTAAACGACCATATTATCTATGCCGCCCATGTGCAGAGCTGTAACTTGAGACTCCCGGTAGTCATCTCTGCCTGTCCCCATCACCACTCGTCCATCGCCACAGGACTTTTGGGGTATAGGGGTTTTGATGATGATGAGAGGTGTGACGAGCTGGATGGTGGCTGTGCGCGAGTTGATTTATGTGGTGAGGCAGGAGCACAGGCTGCAACCACACATCTTGGCTCTCCCTTTTCCTGATCCAGTGTTGCAATGACTGGGGAGAGGGAGAGTCACAATGGACTGCTGATAGCTTAGTTTGATGGGTTTCGCTTAGTAGCATCTCCATCATGCATTGCCTTCATTCGCCGGTGTAGTCGTTGGTTTCCCATGGTGGTCACCTCTTCCTCCTATACCGCCATTGGGGTCTTGGAGCTCTGTAAGCATGTCTGCCTGATGCAGGGCTCCACCGCAGATTTTTCGTTTGGGGTTTACTCTCCTAGCCTTGTACCTACCAAGGTTAATCCGTAAGGCAATGGTTGGTAGGTGCCAGGATGTGTCCACATGCCAGTGGACCTATGCGCCGTCCCTCTGGGGCCCACTGCTACTCCAAGATCCCCTGCTGGTCTAGCCTGGGCCCATGAGGCACCTAGTTACTGTGTATTCCCACGAGGAGGCACAGCAGGAGTCTTGATGGTGAAAGAGGCTGTGTACTGGCAGGGGAAGGCTGATGCAAGTTGCTTCCCTGTTCGCCACGAGGGCTATCCAGCTGCAGTAACTGAAAGCGAAAGGGAGCCACACTAGACACACTACACCACCCTGTGTGCACACACCACACACGCTTTGACTCTACAGACCCATTAAAAGGCAAAATGAGAAAGTGACAAGTGATACACACAGCAAGCACATTGATGCACATTTGTCAAATACTACATCAAAAAGTTGCCATGATTTGTTTGCTTTGTATCTTGAAGTCTGACAGTGGTAAAGGAATTGATACTTAGGTATTCCAAACCTTCTGATAACATCAAACATGTATCAGTGCAAGCAGCTGCCTGATGGAAATAGCTGTACAAACTCTCAAGAATGGTTTAAAGAAAACTGGGGGAGGATTCAGAAATGAGACTGAATTAATTCATGTTGGGTTACCATACTGCATTATTTCACAAAGAGCAACTGGATTTTTTCAAGTGGAACTTTTAACCCTTACGTCGTTTGGGGCATAGATTAACATCCAATAGGATAAGGGACACCCAGGTTTAGGGCGTATATCAACGTCCTTGAAAATTTTTAAATTCCCGCTTATCTCCATGGGCCCTAGAGCTATAAGTAAACATCTTGAGTGTCTGGCACACACCTCCACAGGCAATCGCATGACTAGGCCTCGTGTTTCTTGGCAACACGCCAGTACCTTCGCCTGTCCCACTCTGTAAGGATGTCATTACGTCTTGCTATCAGTGACGCCAAAATAAACTCTATTCTCTTTGATGAGGATGCTCCTTGTGATGCTGAGGAGTCATTAGTAACAGACAGTGATTCAAGTGATTCTGGTGATGTCAATGACCCTGATTACCCACATGATGACAAGGAAAGTGAGAGTGATATTGGTGACCCTGACACCATACGCCCGACTCCATCACCAAATGCATCACTCCATCACCCACAATGTCGACCCCAAGACCAGGATGAGGCTCTACAAGCCACAGTGTCCTAGACCTCACCTCCAGCATGCATCTGGTTGACAAGTCTGACCGCATGACCTTCAGTATTGATTGTGCACGTAAGACCATGAAATGTTACAAAAAACTATTCTTCCATCTTTTGGACATGTACCTTCTGAACGCACACATTCTTTATCTAGTGAAGACAGGTAAAAAAACCTTCACTCCACAAGTTTTTATTGAATGTGGTAAGGCAACTTTTAGAGGCCAATGCAGTACTTCATCAGAGACCTGGAGGGTGTCGCACAGCTGGTGGTGAACTACCTTTGTGACTGACTGCTCCACACTTTCCTTCAGTGATACCTTCCACTGGGGCAAAGCAGTACAGTATTTCCAGAAAATATGTCATGTGTGCCATACGAGTGAAATCTGCACCAAAGTACGCAGACACTCTATCAGTGTACTCAGTGTGACATTGCACTGTGCCTGATTCCATGCTTTCAACAATACCACACCCTTTAAAAGTTCTAAGGCACAGGAAAGTCTTTTGAAAATAGTGTTAATATATATAATTTCTCGGTATTTTAGGGTACCAGTACATTGTCATGTGGCGGCAGCATTGTGACAGTGTATTGGTGGTAGAACTGTACCATATAAATTTGTGCCCTACCCGATAGCATGTCATGTGTCGACTCCTGAAAAGTGCTTCAGTGAATGATAACTACATATTTGAGTACAATAAATAGTAAAATTAATGTAGAATTATGTAAATGTAAGTTGTTTTATGTAAGTGATGTCTGAAACTCACCTCAGCATGTTTGCAATGGAGCAGAGGCCTCTCTCTAAGTCGCATTCCATTTAGAATTGCCACGTGCAAGTAAATAACAAAATAAAGTTGTATAAAATAAATTCTGAGTGATAAGTCTCCCAGGCCATGCAGAGATCGTGGCCACGTTGGATTTAAAATACTGGGCTGGTTTTGATGGAAGTGGAGACGTGACACAACAGGTCCTACGATTCAGCCAACGTGAGGCTTGAGTTGCCACTTTCTAACCATTTCACATGATTTTAGATGTCAATATCTAACTTTTCCAGCAAAAAATATATATTAACTTTTTGTTAACCAGAAGGAGGTATCTAGGTTTATTATATGGAAACCACGTAGGGGTTAATGTTGAAACAACCCAAGTCTTGTAGGTTCTCGTGCAGAAGAGGAAATACTGTAAAACAGAACCAAACTTTTACTGTTGCACACAAGTGTTTCAATTTATGAGTGTGTCTTCTATGAAGATGATTCGATGTGAATTTTGATGTGGGGAAGTGTTGCTATGTTGAGGGTGCCTTGCCAGTCACACCTGCTCCTCCAGTTGGAGCAGTGCAAAAGATGGTGCATCAAACTCCAAGTAGGCTTCAACAACCAGAGATGATCAGGATTGCAGCTGATGGCAGCATGCACAGGTCAGAAGTCTCCACAGATGAAAAGCATCTCCAGGTTAGTGAGATGCCCCAGTGCCTGAACCAGGACCTCCAGATGCTGTGCTGTGTGAACCACATAAATCTAGTAGACACAGGATGTAGCTGATAGAATGAGTGTATAATCATTGTGCATAAACATGAGGTGTATACCAAATGCTGCCTCATAGTAATAGAATTTTTTTTATTTTGGTAATTCTTTTATTCTTGTATTTGGTTGCATTGCACTAAAGTTGCATATTATGCTGTTCCTGTTTGACACCAAAGGTCATTCATATTTTTTTATTAGCTGTTTAGGGAATTTACATATTTTGTTTCCTGCTATTTTTTAGTTTTCTGCTTTTGTAAAAGCTTGCAGTTTATTTGATTATTTGCTAATGTGTTAGCCACTTAATGCTTCCCCACTCTGAGTAAGAAGGTACAGCAAAACAGAGTGGAATGCTGCCTGTTATGATTAATTCTTCAATATTAGTTACATGCATTGCATTTCTAAATGTTTCTATGTTTTACATTCTGAAACAGATTTACTGTGCCATGCGCTCTGAACTTGTAACCCAGAATAAAATTACTATACGTACTTCATGTGAGTTTATGCCTCATCCTCTAGACACACATCATATAAATTCATCTGTGGTGACTAATTGATAATGTGCTTATTGCTTTTCTAACTTTATCAAATTCGTATAGTTCCTCGGGAGAATTTGAGTTTTCTTGAGTTCACAGTACAGCACCTAATTACAAATGCAGATCTGACTTGAATATTTACCGTACATGGTAAATCATGTAATTTTATCTTTCTTGTGCTCCCCAAATGTTACTATGTTTAATTGATTTTATTGCAACTTATTTTATATAACTAAACCTGAGGAGGTTGTTTCTTCCTAAGGATAATTATGGGGTGGAGTTTTCCAGACTGGTTTAATTGGGATAGATTTTTGTTGTGGTCCTCAATTTGTATCATCTCTTGCTGAGATCTCTATTCAGGAATCAGAGGGGAAGCTGTATTCCCCCCTCCCCCACCTATTCAAAGGTTCCTACGTTTATGCCTGTCAGACATTAAGGTCATTGTTTAAATATTTTATTTTTTTTAGTCGCTGTTACAACCCACTCTTCTTATCTAACATTTTATTCTTTGCCTTATATTCTTTTCCTTTGCATTTTACCATTACAGTATGTCAAGGTAAGTTTAAAGTCTTTTCGCATGCATATTACATTAGCAGGTTGTCAATCCCTTATCTGAAATCCTTGGGGCCAGATGTGTTTTGGATTTCAGAACTGTTAGGTTAGTTTATTTTATATTTTTTCAGGGATCAGCCCACCCAAGCACAGGTCACCGACCCACACTAGGGCCTGGGGGTGAAAATATTATAATAATAATAATAATTCATAGGTCTAAGTCATTTATATATATATATATATATATATATATATATATATATATATATATATATATATATATATATATATATATATATATATATATATATATATATATATATATATATATATACACAGTTGTACCCCGCTTAACGCAGTCAATTGAACCCACAGGGTACCGCGTTAAGTGAAAACCGCGTTAAGTGAACAACAGAACATATGGGATTAATTCCAATAGAGACTGGCCCGATCCCCAAACTCCACTTTTTGACGACACACAACTATGTTCTAGTAAAAATAACATCTTAATTTTATGATGGTACATGCACACAATTAATACTTAAGAGAAATAGAGAAATACAGTCGCAAAGTTAGTGTCCATTCAAATAATGGACTCGACTCCCTCCCCCTCTTCTCACACTACACTGCTGGCTCTTCCCTCTGAGAAATTTTTTGGGGAAAACCACTAGATTTTAATAAATAATTCCTCAAACTAAAGTTAGGATAATATAATTGACATTGCTGGATTCCTTGTAAGACCAGGAATATTTTGAATATAAATGTCATATAATTTGCACAAAAGATAACATATTTACTCAGAGTAAACATTATACCTAAAATTTGTATGTCTAATGCAAAATCTATGATGTTTATATTCAAAATGATCATCAAATTGTAAGAATTCCAGCAATGCAAATTATATTCTGGCCGGGTAATTTGTATGAATTTTATGGGCTAAAACAAATATCTTCAGTTAATAAAAAAAAAATATTCTTCACGACACACTCTGTCAATCAAAGTACCCCACCTAGCCTCCACCCCTCTTCCAACCGCGCCAGATGGTCGGTCCGTCCCAACCCTCCCTACCAGAGAAGCTTTGGGAGAAAATAGTAATTTACATTTTTAGTAATAAATGATAACTCAGATTAAAGTTAGGATAATATAATTGACATTGCTGGATTCCTTGTAAGACCAGGAATATTTTGCACAAAAGATAACATATTTACTCAGAGTAAACATTATATCTAAAATTTGTATGTCTAATGCAAAATCTATGATGTTTATATTCAAAAAGATCATCAAATTGTAAGAATTCCAGCAATGTAAATTATATTCTGACAGGGTAATTTGTATGAATTTTATGAGCTAAAACAAATATCTTCAGTTAATAAAAAAAAATAAATATTCTTCACACCGTGCCAGATGGTCGGTCGGTCCCTTCCTCCCCCCCACCCCCCACCAACCCTCCCTACCAGATGTGTGGGAAAACCAGAATATTTACCTTTTTTGTAATAAATAATACCTCAAACTAAAGTTAGGATAATATAATTGACATTGCTGGATTCCTTGTAAGACCAGGAATATTTTGAATATAAATGTCATATATTTTGCACAAAAGATAACATATTTACTCAGAGTAAACATTATATCTAAAATTTATATGTCTAATGCAAAATCTATGATGTTTATATATTCAAAATGATCATCATATTGTAAGAATTCCAGCAATGTAAATTATATTCTGGCCGGGTAATTTGTATGAATTTTATGAGCTAAATAAAAAAAAAAAATATTATACCTCACCGCGTATATGAGTAGATGAACCGCATTAAGTGAAAGTTCGGTTCTGGCGAGGCACAGCGTATATGAGAAATCGCTTTAAGTGAAACCGCGTTAAGCGGGGTACAGCTGTGTATATATATATATATATATATATATATATATATATATATATATATATATATATATATATATATATATATATATATATATATATATATATATATATATATATATATATATATATATATACATATATACAGTAGTACCCCGATTTACGCCGTCAATTGAACCCACAGGGTACTGCGGAAAGTGAAAACCGCGTAAAGTGAACAACAGAACATATGGGATTAATTCCAATAGAGACTGGCTCGACCCCTAAACTTCACTTTTTCCGACACAATACCTATGTTGTAGTAAAAATAACATCTAAATTTCATGATGGTATGCTCACACAATTAATATTTAAGAGAAATACAGTCGCCAGGTTAATGTCCATTCAAATAATGGACTCAAATCCGCCCCCCCCTCTTCCCAGCTCACTGGCCCCTACCTCTCTGAGAAATGATTGGGTGAAACACTAGATTTTAACGTTTAGTAATAAATAATACCTCAGACTAAAGTTAGGATAATGTAATTGACATTTCTGGATTCCTTGCAGGTCAGGGAATATTTTGAATGTAAACTTCATGTATTTTGCACAAAAGATAAAATACTTGCTTTGTGTAAACCAAATTATTACATTAGATCTAAAATTTGTATGTCTAATGCAAAATCCATGATGTTTATATTCAAAATGATCATCATATTGTAAGAATTCCAGCAATGTAAATCATATTCTTGTCCAGTAATTTGTATGAATTTTATGAGCTAAAACAAATATCTTCAGTTAATAAAAAACAAAATTTTCTTCACGACACTATCTGTCAATCAAAGTACCCCAACTTACCTCACCCCCTCGTCCAACCGCGCCAGATGGTCGGTCGTCCCAACCCTCCCCCCCACCCCCCACCTTCCCTCCCTACCAGAGAAATGTTGGGTGAAAGAACTAGATTTTAACTTTTAGTAATAAATAATACCTCAGACTAAAGTTAGGATAATAGAATTGACATTTCTGGATTCCTTGTAGGTCAGGGAATATTTTGAATGTAAACGTCATATATTTTGCGCAAAAGATAAAATATTTGCTTTGCGTAAACCAAATTATTACATTAGATCTAAAATTTGTATGTCTAATGCAAAATCCATGATGTTTATATTCAAAATGATCATCATATTGTAAGAATTCCAGCAATGTAAATTATATTCTGGCCGGGTAATTTGTATGAATTTATATATATATATATATATATATATATATATATATATATATATATATATATATATATATATATATATATATATATATATATATATATATATATATACACACACACACACAGTATTACCCCGCTTAACGCGGTTTCACTTAACGCGATTTCGCATATACACGGTGCCTCGCCAGAACCGAACTTTCACTTAATGCGGTTCATCTACCCATATACGCGGTGAAGTATAATTTTTTTTTTATTTAGCTCATAAAATTCATACAAATTACCCAGCCAGAATATAATTTACATTGCTGGAATTCTTACAATATGATGATCATTTTGAATATAAACATCATAGATTTTGCATTAGACATACAAATTTTAGATATAATGTTTACTCTGAGTAAATATGTTATATTTTGTGCAAAATATATGACATTTATATTCAAAATATTTCTGGTCTTACAAGGAATCCAGCAATGTCAATTATATTATCCTAACTTTAGTTTGAGGTATTATTTCTTACTAAAAAGGTAAATATTCTGGTTTTCCCACGCGTCTGGTAGGGAGGGTTGGTGGGGGGTGGGGGGAGGGAGGGACCGACCGACCATCTGGCATGGTGTGAAGAATATTTTTTTTTTTTTATTAACTGAAGATATTTGTTTTAGCTCAAAATTCATACAAATTACCCAGCCAGAATATAATTTACATTGCTGGAATTCTTACAATTTGATGATCATTTTGAATATAAACATCATAGATTTTGCATTAGACATACAAATTTTGGATATAATGTTTACTCTGAGTACATATGTTATCTTTTGTGCAAAATATATGACATTTATATTCAAAATATTCCTGGTCTTACAAGGAATCCAGTAATGTCAATTATATTATCCTAACTTTAATCTGAGGTATTATTTATTACTAAATGTTAAAATTTAATTTTTTCACCCTACATTTCTCTTGTAGGGAGGGTTGGTGGGGGGTGGGGGGGAGGGTTGGGACGGACCGACCATCTGGCGCGGTTGGAAGAGGGGGGAGGCAAGGTGGGGTACTTTGTTTGACAGATAGTGTCGTGGAGAACATTTTTTTTTTATTTACTGAAGATATTTGTTTTAGCTTATAAAATTCATACAAATTACCCAGCCAGAATATAATTTACATTGCTGGAATTCTTACAATTTGATGATCATTTTGAATATAAACATCATAGATTTTGCATTAGACATACAAATTTTAGATATAATGTTTACTCTGAGTACATATGTTATCTTTTGTGCAAAATATATGACATTTATATTCAAAATATTCCTGGTCTTACAAGGAATCCAGCAATGTCAATTATATTATCCTAACTTTAGTTTTAGGTTTTATTTATTAAAATCCAGTGGTTTTCCCCCCAAAATTTCTCAGAGAGGGAAGAGCCAGCAGTGTAGTGTGAGAAGAGGGGGAGGGAGTTGAGTCCATTATTTGAATGGACATTAACTTGGCGACTGTATTTCTCTATTTCTCTTAAGTATTAATTGTGTGCATGTACCATCATAAAATTATGATGTGACTTTTACTAGAACATAGGTATTGTGTCCGAAAAAGTAGAGTTTGGGGGTCGGGCCAGTCTCTATTGGAATTAATCCCATATGTTCTGTTGTTCACTTAACACGGTACCCTGTGGGTTCAATTGACCTCTTTAAGCGGGTGTACTATTGTATATATATATATATATATATATATATATATATATATATATATATATATATATATATATATATATATATATATATATATATATATATATATATATATATATATATATATATATATATAGCTCCTCCTCGACTTACGACCTACTCAACTTACGACCACCCAGACATTTTGTCAAATTACGTATTTTCGAGTCCCAATGTCAGTGATTGCGCTGTGTACTGACAAAATTTTCGTTTGTAATTCACTTTAAAATGGCTAGTAAGCTTAAAAGTGAGAGTTTCGTGGTGCTGAGAAGAAAAAGAGACACCCATTTTAGATTTTCTATGAATTATAAACGCATTTTCGACTTACGACCATTTCGACTTACGCCCTGGATTTGGTTCCTTAACCCCGTCATAAGTCGGGGAGGAGCTGTATGTTTTGCTCCACACAAAAATCTTTCGGTTTTCAGAGATTTTCGGTTTTTGGAATTTCGGATAAGGGGTTGTCAACCTGGTATTATAGAAAAGATGTTACTTGGTTGAAAAAGAATGAGGTTCGAATCAGAGATTTTAGAATATAGTATTACAGTAATGGGACAGCAATCTTAGATTTTGAGCTTTGTTCTTTTCTTCTTTATTTAAGAGTCGCATTGTTTCTTCTGACTGTGCATTGTGTTCCTAATTATATTTATATCTTTTACAGCCATGTGATAACAGCTCCAAGCAAAAAAGATGCTTATTCTGGAACAGCTTTTGCTGGTTTAACAGATACTCTTGTTACCATTGAGGAGACACCTGAGGGTCAACGTTCAGAGCTGTGGAGAACATTTGCACATCACCTGGCAGCTGTAACACATCTTTTAAGTACTGCTGCAAAGGTTCTTTCAGAAGATCTGTGGTAGAAGGGGAATTAGCTCCTTTGTCAACCATGTTATCTGATAATAGACATAATCACCATAAAGCCTTGTGTGTGAATGAGAATGTCTGTATTAAATACATAACACATACTGTATTTTATGGCATATAAGATGCACCCACCATTTCAGCAGGGAATAATTAGGATTTTTTGTGTGTGTGTGTGTGTGTGTGTATTTAAGCATTTAATGTTTACTCCTACTAATATGGAACATGATACGCTAAGTCTATATAAATGAAATAAACTTTCAATGATAATTCTCTCCTGTGACCATAGTGCTATTAAAATAATGGTAAGAACTGTACTGTAAATTCAACATGCTAGTACCGTCCTTATTGGTGTTATTACCAAGTTGTTGTTATGATCATTACTCGTTGAACTAAGATCTTCATATTACAGTAAGCACTGAAAAACCACAAAATGACAACTGAATACAGTTGTACCCCACTTAACGCGGTCAATTGAACCCAGAGGGTCCCGCATTAAGTGAAATCCGCGTTAAGTGAACAACAGAACATATGGGATTAATTCCAATAGAAACCGGCCTGACCCCCAAACTCCACTTTTTGAAGGCACATACCTATGTTGTAGTAAAAATAACATCTTAATTTTATGATGGTACATGCACACAATTAATACTTAAGAGAAATAGAGAAATACAGTCGCCAAGTTAATGTCCATTCAAATAATGGACTCAACTCCCTCCCCCTCTCACACTACACTGCCGGCTCTTCCCTCTCAGAGAAATTTTTGGGGGAAAACCACTAAATTTTAATAAATAATACCTCAAACTAAAGTTAGGATAATACAATTGACATTGCTGGATTCCTTGTAAGACCAGGAATATTTTGAATATAAATGTCATATATTTTGCACAAAAGATAACATAGTTACCTAGAGAAAAATTTTTATCTAAAATTTGTATGTTTAATGCAAAATATATGATGTTTATATTCAAAATGATCACCAAATTATAAGAATTCCAGCAATGTAAATTATATTCTGACCGGGTAATTTGTATGAATTTTATGAGCTAAAACAAATATCTTCAGTTAATAAAAAAAAAAATAATCTTCACGACACTATCTGTCAATCAAAGTACCCCACCTTGCCTCCCCCCCTCTTCCAACCACGCGGTCAGTCCCAACCCTCCCCCCCACCCCCCACCAATCCTCCCTTCCAGAGTTTTTAACATTTAGTATTAAATAATACCTCAGATTAAAGTTAGGATAATATAATTGACATTGCTGGATTCCTTGTAAGACCAGGAATATTTTGAATATAAATGTCATATATTTTGCACAAAAGATAACATAGTTAATTTGAGAAAAAATGTTATCTAAAATTTGTATGTCTAATGCAAAATATATGATGTTTATATTCAAAATGATTATCAAATTATAAGAATTCCAGCAATGTAAATTATATTCAGACCGGGTAATTTGTAGGCTATGAATTTTATGAGCTAAAACAAATATCTTCAGTTAATAAAAAAAAATAATAATTCTTCACGGGGTAACAGATGGTCGGTCGGTCCCTCCCTCCCCCCCACCCCCCACCAACCGTCCCAAGGAGATGTGTGGGATAACCACTAAATTTTAATAAATAATACCTCAAACTAAAGTTAGGATAATATAATTGACATTGCTGGATTCCTTGTAAGACCAGGAATATTTTGAATATAAATGTCATATATTTTGCACAAAAGATAACATAGTTACTCTGAGAAAAATTTTTATCTAAAATTTGTATGTCTAATGCAAAATATATGATGTTTATATTCAAAATGATCACCAAATTATAAGAATTCCAGCAATGTAAATTATATTCTGGCCGGGTAATTTGTATGAATTTTATGAGCTAAAACAGGCAGTCAGGCAGGGTGGCGGGTGGGGCAAATCTAAAAATAGCGTCTCGAGCCGGACACTCACCGCGTATATGTGGAAAAAATCCGTGTTAAGTGAAAGTTCAGCTCTGGCGAGGCACCGCGTATATGATAAAACGCGTTAAGTGAAACCGCGTTAGGCGGGGTAATACTGTACTAGTATTCATTGCACACCGATATATGGCATTACATTCTAGTGAGACTATGAACAAATGGTGAGTGCTGTAGGCATTATTCACCATTATCATCATAATTTCAAGCTTCTTTCAAAAGCTAAAGGATGTTTCCTAATAAAATAAGATTGATGTGGCAGTATGACATTAGTATATAGTAACACTTGTAAGAGTTCAGATATAGTTACAGATTAGCTCTGAGGAGTTGGGTGCCGTATGGACAGTAATCGTCTCAGGTTATCCAGAAACTTGGTTAAATTTAATAGTAACAAAACACAGTACAATACTGTACTGTATTTACAGATTACACTTTCCTAATTAGATGATCTCCCACGAATCACCTTTCAGGACACAATCATATTGCCAAATTCTAAAATAGATTTGTTAGGCCTCACCATTTCCTCTAATATGTCATGGAAGCCACACATCCACAACATTGCTAAAGCTGCCTCCTGAAAGCTGGGAATGCTGTACAGATGCCGTAGTTACTTCACTCCTGAGCAGTTGCTTCAAGTTTATAACTGATTCATTCATCCTAACTTGGAGTATTGCTCTCATATCTGGGGTGGCTCTTCTGTCCATCTGTTAGATAGTGTGGAATCAAAGGCATTTCGTCTTATTAACTCTCCTCCTTTAGTTGATAATCTCTCTTCCCTTTCTCTTCGCCACAATGTTGTTTGACTCTCTCTCTTTTACAGGTACTTTAACAGGCAATGTTCGGTGGATTTGGCATCCTGTGTACCGCCGGCAAGGCCGTGGGCTCGTAACACACGTCTTGCTCGCTGTGCCCACCGTTTCTCTGTGGATGTCGGTCACACGAGAATAACCCGTTATAGTACCTCCTTCTTTCCTCACACCGCCAAACTGTGGAACGCTCTGCCTTCTTCTGTGTTTCCATACTCATACAATCTGTTTCACTTCAAAAAGCTGGTTTTCTGGCATCTTCGTGGTGTAGATTAATACTGTAGTCTTTTTCTCTTCAATTTTTAATTTATTTTTACTCTTATTTTTTCGCCCCCTGAGCTCCGTTGTGGGTCGATGACCAGTGCCCGGGTGGGCTATTCCCCTTAAAAAAAAAAAAAAAATGTCTACTGGAGAGAGCATTTGGGTGATTCATTAGCTTGCGGGAGACCCACAACTTCACATATTGGCTGCAGGGTGATTTTTTTTTACTTTTTTTATAATGCATCTTATATGCTGTAAAATGTCTTTTTTTTTCATAAAACTGTAACAGAAATGCAACATTTTAGCTTGATCCATATTGCAAGATGAAACAATACAATTTAATTTAGAGCTCATGAATAAATTCAGCCAGTAGCTTCCTCTGATTCAGTATGATTGCCTGGTTGCTTTTCAGCCTGGCCATTTCATTGGCTAAACAGGTGTGGTTTGACTTGGGCAACCTTATAGCCTTGGCCTCCCTCCCCTCCTTCTGTGGTTATTGAATAATAAAAATAAACTCATGAAGGCCCCCACATATTTCCAGCATGGTCACAACCTGGTTTGGATTTTAATTGGTTTAAAACATGCATTACGAACACATACATGTATGTACAGTAACCTCGTTAAGGCAGACCCCGTTAAGGCGGATATCACTTAAGCCTGACAAAATTATTTGCCAAAAAGTAATTCAAAAATTAAAATAATTAAAAAATTTAAAAAGTATGACAAAATTTGTTCCTTACATGAGTCCGCCTTGAGCCAAAATTTCAAGGGTCCAAGACATCAGCGTGTGACACACAGGTGCCTGAGAGTTATCAGTTGTTATTTTGGGAATATTATTTCACTCACTCTAGTACTTTTACAATGTTTCTTATTATGTTATCATAGATAAATGCATGGTTTATATAATTTGTTTAACACTGTGCTCGTTACCATTTTCAAATTAGACCACAAGGCAACTTCTCCCATACGTATTTCGATCGTACGCCTGGCAACGGGAGCGAGGGAGTGACCACTAGTTAGAGCATTGTCTGCAGTTGTACCCTCCTCCCTCCCTGCCATATTTCACTGAATTTTCTGTTATTATTAATGTTTACTGATATAATAGTGCTTTATAGTGATTAATTATGGCATTGTAGCCAGATTAGACTCATCACTGTAACCACCAGGCTACTGGGCCTAGCTGTGAGGTGTTATATGGTTGTTTTTCAACTTGCATTTTTGGTTAGTTATACGTAACTTCTTCATATATTTTTACTCACTTACATGCCCACACCATCCTAAATACATATTGTGAAAAAACTAAAAGAAATAATTGTCCTAAGGGCAAACACATAAAGGTAATATACATTTATTTGCACACGATTTAGCTGGCTGAGTGAGGGAAGGGAAGACTGTCGCAGAGTGTAGGAGGGGGGGGGGAGGGGCGTTGCTAGGGAATCGGCGTCCCAGCCGATTGTTCTTCGTAACTATGGTGAAACTGGGAGTGTATGCAAATAGTAACTATTAAATTTTTATTTGGCTTTTATTTACTGATTTGGCAATACAGTACAGTATGTTTTGTTGTTATTATTTTTATTTATTCCTCACACTTCCTGGTACTGTATATATTATTTTAAGAAAACTGCTATAGCTACAGGAGGAAAATACACACAAAAGTTTGTTCCTAAATACTCCCTGCCATAAAATGCAGTACAGTACTGTACTGTATTTTTTATATCATTATTGTTTTATGCATTTAATACATTTGCCATAGGCTGTATTAGCATTCATGTTTTTTGCATTATTATTGAAAAATTAAACAATAACCATGAGCCCTAAGAAAGTGTATGGTAACCATAAGGGTGGTGAGAAGGTTAAGCCTAAGGCCTTATCAGTGAACTAAAGGTAAGTGTACAGTACTTTGTGTATATTACTTTTTAAAATTAATTTTGATAAAAAAAACTTCTTTTTTTTTTCATAAAAAAATGGATACATTGGTGTTCTACTTTTTTTGTATTTGAAATGGCAGTCTTCTTGGAAAAGAATGATCTAAATTGGACAACCTCTTATCCTGGACACCCCTTCCCCCCAAATAGTCCGCCTTAGCGAGGTTCTACTGTACTGTAATTATTCACTTCTGGAGAATAAAGCATTTGTCATAATAATTAGCAAGCATTATGTTTCCATTTATTTCTGTTATTTGCTCGATGGATCAAGATAAAAAGTATAATAATTTTTGTTAGTTTCATATATATATTATGTGATGAATTTAACACATCTACACACAAGGGTTAATACAGTTAACCCTCACTTTACGCGGTTAATGTAACCCGGAGGGTACCGCGGAAAGCGAGAAACGCGTAAAGTGAATAACATAACATATGGGATTAATTGAAATGGAGTCCAGGCCGATCCCCAAACTCCACTTTTTGACGACACATAACTATGTTGTAGTAAAAATAACATCTTAATTTTATGATGGTACATGCACACAATTAATACTTAAGAGAAATAGAGAAATACAGTCGCCAAGTTAATGTCCATTCAAATAATGGACACGACTCCCTCCCCCTCTCACACTACACTGCCGGCTCTTCCCTCTCTGAGAAATTTTGGGGGGAAAACCAGGTATAGTAATAAATAATACCTCAAACTAAAGTTAGGATAATATAATTGACATTGCTGGATTCCTTGTAAGACCAGGAATATTTTGAATATAAATGTCATATATTTTTCACAAAAGATAACATACTCAGATTAAACATTTTATCTAAAAATTTTATGTCTAATGCAAAATATATGATGTTTATATTCAAAATGATCACCAAATTGTAAGAATTCCAGCAATGTAAATTATATTCTGGCCGGGTAATTTGTATGAATTTTATGAGCTAAAACAAATATCTTCAGTTAATAAAAAAAAAAAAATATTCTTCACGACACTATCTGTCAATCAAAGTACCCCACCTTGCCTCCCCCCCCTCTTCCAACCGCGCGGTCAGTCCCAACCCTCCCCCCCACCCCCCACCAATCCTCCCTTCAAGAGATGTTGGGTGAAAAATTTAGATTTTAACATTTTGTATTAAATAATACCTCAGATTAAAGTTAGGATAATATAATTGACATTGCTGGATTCCTTGTAAGACCAGGAATATTTTGAATATAAACGTCATATATTTTGCACAAAAGATAACATACTTACTCAGATTAAACATTTTATCTAAAAATTTTATGTCTAATGCAAAATATATGATGTTTATATTCAAAATGATCACCAAATTGTAAGAATTCCAGCAATGTAAATTATATTCTGGCCGGGTAATTTGTATGAATTTTATGAGCTAAAATAAAAATCTTCAGTTAATAAAAAAAAAAATATTCTTCACACGGTAACAGATGGTCGGTCGCCGGTCCCTCCCTCCCTCCCCCCCACCCCCCACCAACGTCCCTACTAGATAAATGTGTGGGAATACCAGACTGTTTACCTTTTTAGTAATAAATAATAAATCAGACTAAAGTTAGGATAATATAATTGACATTGCTGGATTCCTTGTAAGACCAGGAATATTTTGAATATAAATATCATATATTTTGCACAAAAGATAACATATTTACTCAAGAGTAAACATTATATCTAAAATTTGTATGTCTAATGCAAAATCTATGATGTTTATATTCAAAATGATCATCAAATTGAAAGAATTCCAGCAATGTAAATTATATTCTGGCCGGATAATTTGTATGAATTTTATGAGCTAAATTAAAAAAAATTATACTTCACCGTGTAAAGGGGTACATCCACCGCGGAATGTGAGCATCCTGGGTTCTGGCAGGGCACCGCGTAAACGTGGAAACGCGGAATGTGGGACCGCGTAAAGTGAGGGTTGACTGTAGTTCACACCAACAGTGCAACTCATGTTGGACCTACAGTTGACCTGCAGTCCACTCATAACAAAACAACTCCTCCATGCACTAGTAAAAAGAGCACCATCTTTGTGTTATGAACAAAAACATAATGCTGGTTTGGGATTTTTGTAAATATTTAGATTTTTGCAGTACATTCTGGAACCATTACATGCCCACTACTTGAATGACTGCCCAAGTAGCTATCAGGCTAATCAATGGCAAAGTTTAGCCATAAAGTAATGTATTATTAGGACATGTATAAAAAATTGAGACCACTAGTAAATCTTTAGGTTTAAAGGTGAAATATGATTACATACTGGATCACAGAGCTTAGTTTTTGAAACATATCAGACAACTAACTGCAGAGAATGTAGCTATTTTCACAAGTTATTACTAATAGCTTGAATGATCACCTAAAATGTCATTTACATCAATACAAGTGGTATTCATATATTGTACATTTTGAACTTTTTTTATCAAATGAGATTGACAATGCATTTTTTGTGGTAAGATTAAAATTTTAATCTATATAAAGAGTTTATTATTTTGGTCTATAATTATGCATTAATATTTTAATATATTGTCACTGTGTTGACCCAGGGTTGAACATTTTCTTCATGTGCCCTAACAGTACTCAATAATAATTTATTATCCTGCATTCACTGATTATGGTATTAAGTGCTTTAGGTGTTATCCAGTGTGACCCTACCAAACATCCCAGGTTTTCTCTGTGTACACTGGTTTCCTCCTGTACAGTAGTAATACTGGATAATAAACTATGTAACAAAAAACTGATCAGCCACCCGAATAGCGGTAAGTGGTGAAAAGATAAATAAAAAAAATAAAGTACTGTGATAGAATAAAAGATTTTTGTTCCCTTTTCAAAATTACATCAGGGGTCATAGATTGAGAAATTAAATTTTTTAGAGGTATTGTATGACAATTTTAAGATTAATTGGACAAATTGCTGATGTGTGTCACTATTCTTTTGTCTCATCTTAAAAACCTGGCAGTTATGGGGTAGATAGTATTCTTTTAAAATTGGTATTGGTGTGAGGGTGTTATCAAGTGTGTGTGAATTTCTCACACACTAGGTGGGACCATGGAACTTGGAACTTGTGCAAAAGTAAAAACATGGAGATAATAATTATGAAGGTGTGGTACAGTTGTAGAACTGTGTTCCTACACCCCCTGTGGTAACCTGTGTCTCCAACCGACAACGTCCCAGTTATAGTATCACTTTTTATGAATGAATGGTATTGGTCGTGTAACGACGGACGTGATCGGTGAATAGGTTTGCAATAAGTCATATAAACTGGCCGTTTGGAGACACAGCTTTCCACTGGGGGTGTAAGAACACCTTTCTACAACTGTACCATGTGGATAAACATTAATTTACCCTAAAATCTTATACTGTATACAAATGGTTTTATACAATTAAAATTTATTGGTATGAAACAATTACTGTAAGTACAGGTATCCATCGTTTAGCGATTGTTTACTTAACACCCTTTGTTGTTTAATAATCTGCAATTTTCGGTTTAGTGATCTTTAACTCCTGGGAAAAATTCAAAGAGAAGTCGAAAAAAATCAGGATTCTGTGCTCCATCATTACAATACTGTAATGTGGCTTATAAATACAGAAAATCATGTACTGTATACTGCATACAGTATAGTACAGTGCAGTGCAGTGCAGTGCAGTGCAGTGCAGTGCAGGACAGTACAGTACAGTACAGTGGTCCCTCGGTTAACGAAGACAATTCGTTCCAGAAGGTCGTTCGTTAACCGAAACTATTGTTTCAATGGGATTTTGGGTAATTGGTTCCAGCTCACCGAAAATAAATGCAGTAAAGTACACTTACTTTGAGGTGTGCATGTAGAAGACTCCTGGTTGATGATGATAATGATGGGAATTAGAAGTGGGGGTGGAGGAGAAGGGAGAAGAGAAGGCATTGGGGTGGAAGAGAAGTCACCCCATGCTGCCATTTCACCCATAAAATTTTAGTTCACTTGGTGTAATTCAAGATTATTTTGTTTAAATCAACACTGCACTGCATTTTATATTGTCAATATGTAAAATAAACTTCAGAATGACCAATAATTGTACTGTAAAAACGTAAAAATAGTTTATGTTCAAGAGAGTCTCAAGCAAGAAGCTTCCTCCACTGAGCACGGGCACACACTGACGCCATTTTGGGTGTGTTGTGTGGCTGTTTGGCGCACTAAAAACTAGTTTCCTGTACTTCAATTATGTTAAATAATTATTTAACATAATTGAAGTACAGGAAATTGTTAAAATGACTAAAAACTTTAATATAAGACTTGGAAAATTATTGAATAGTACAATCTTCTTGATATTTACTCAAATGGTAACGAATTTAAGCCCTAAAACCGATTACGGTATTGACGGACTATAGCTGGTGAGCAGGCGAAAACATGTTGGGAAAAATTCGTAAAGAATTCATTAACCGAAATTTTTTCGTTAACCGAAGTGAAGAATCTTATTGGAAAGTAATTCGTTAACCGAAATTTTGTTAACCAAGGCGTTCGTTAACCGAGGGATCACTGTTTAGTACAGTATTTTATAGTTTTGTTGTATACAGTATACTGTACTATAAACCTATAAAATGTAGAGCTTGCTGCACTCTCCCTCCTACCTGTGTGACATCACAGCATACAGGCAGCAACCACACACGTCTCTTGAATCAGAATGATGACTGCCGAGATGAACTGTGTCATGTGAATACTGTACCAGTAAATGTGAGCAATAAATAAAAATGATAATAACAAAAGAAAAATACTGCATTGTCATTTGGCAGTCATTTCTTGGGACACAAGACAGAGAACAGCTGGGAGATCCCAACACTACTCCACCCATGCTGCTCCTCGCTCCCACTCATTGTCGGCTAACTACCAACCACGTAAGAACTGTTTATTCTCTTTATGTCTTTGACCTTATGATAATTATTGTTTTCATTTTGTTTGCACATTTTGTATGAACGATAGTGTGCATGTAACAGAGTAAAAGAAAATGAAGAAAATTACATACAGTATATCTACCCGTAATTACAAGTTGAGTAATAACATAGCTCACCCACTCTTAGTGCTACTAGGTGGCGAATTGGCCAGTCGGTGACTCCGCTACACAATTACGTGCCATCTCCACAGATATTATTTCGCATTATCCCTTGTTTTGGATATTATTTTTCTCATTTCTTTTCGCTTAGCGATCTGTTTTTCAGGATTGCATCCCAATCACTAAATGACGGATACCTGTAATCATCGTTAAACTACTCTTTAGTTACGTAGTTTGAGTTGTTCGCATTGTTTTATAAGCACAATTATAAAAGTTAATTCACAATCTGACATAAGTATAACTACTATTATCAATGTCACTAATAACAACAGGTAATATCTTGGGAGGAACCTGCTTGTACACAGCTGACACCCCATGATACAGCTCTCTGTCAGGCCACAGCGCCAGTCACCAGTACAGCCAACTCTGCTCCAGTACACTCATCAACTGTAAACAACAGTCAACCTTACTAAACACCTAACATTATATTCATTATGCCCACAGGATGCAATTTAATACTGTATACTCTAACCAGTGGTGTGTCCCTATGAAAAAATTGCTAGAGTAAGCAAATGACACTGTTAATGACATTATATTACTATCAAGTACTATGAGTCTAATAGTCTATGAAACTGTGAAACAACAAACAGGTTAGATAATTAATATTATTTATATTTTGTCTTTAACCTATATTTGTGACTCCAAACAGGCAACCCTCAGTACATTATAACTTATTTCCAATCTATTCCCAATGAAGTAAATTATTTTACATGGTAAAATGAAATATTGTATCTAAATTAGTCAAAACAAATAAGCCATTTTTTTCTAAAAAAAAAAAAAATTAAGATAGTCCAGAATGCGATGTCTAGCTTTATACGTAGGTATGTAAATGCCTAGCATTAACTCGCCAGGCCAACATACAGGCATTTAAAACATCTAATAATTACTTAAATACGTAATATTAGGAGAACACGCCGCTACCTGGCATTTGATTGCAATTCTTAAAACCCCCAACCCCATCCTCCATCACACGCACTGCCACCGTCATCTCTTGCCCTAGAGTGGGCAGTAAACAAATGTCAACTCTCGAGGGGTGGAGATGTGTGGGTTGTCGATTTTGCATTCTGGACTATATCACAAAAACTGGTTTTTAGAAAAAACAGCTTTTTATTCAATCCAGAATGCGACGTCTAGCTTTGAATACCCGAGCAGGAGGTGGAGAGGGAGGTGACATTGCATATAACGCTCCGCTAGCTTAGGTCCAGATTATGATTATAAACTGTTTTAAATATTTTCCAATATTAGGAACATTTACCAGAAGGTAGAATGTTAATTTACATATCCCAATGAGGATACCGGTACTCACTTTATTCTGATGAGGAAAAAGGTCCTGGTTGTGGAGATTGACTAGGTGGAGGAGGGGACCCCAGTACCACCACATGTGAAGCATCTTTCAGAGATAGATGAAGATAGCTGTTTTGAAAGGTTTTTGAAGATTTCCAAAAGCCCACTTCTTTGATCTGACTGAGGCTTATATGCCGCAGAAAGGCCACAGATCCTGCATATTTCCTGGTGTCATGTGCCAAAAATTTCCTGCCATGGTCTGCTGATTCACTAATTGAGATAAATATTTTGTCATTTGACTAGGAGACACTTTCTTACCATCCTGTGATGAGAATACATAGGGGCTCGATTAGGGAATCTGGTTAACCATTCTTGAAGATTCCTAACTGGGCACAATATATGAGGAACCCTTGTCTCATCCATTAGCCGTTTTATCCTAATAGCTTGAGCTTGAAAATCCTCCTTTTCATTTTTTCTTAGAATCTCCGTATGAAAAAGGGTGACATCTTCCTCAGAAAATACCAATAATGATTGATTATTGGAAATTGAAATCAGCTCACTGATTCTCATACCTGTTGCTATTGCTAGAAGGAAGGCTGCCTTTTGGAGCAATCTGTCCCGGTTCATATTTATATTGTAATTAGGCCCCATAAGAAATTAAGTAACTTTTTCTAGAGACCAAGGTCGGATTCTCTTAGGCCGAGTCGGTCTCTGAATGAAAAAAGACGATCTGAGCATTTGATAAATCCTTGGGTTCAAAGTAATATTAAAACCCCACGCCAGAGGGTCAACTAATGCTGATTTATAAGATGCAATTGTCGATCCTTGAAGGCCTTTAACTCTGAACAGAAATTCTGAAAATTCTAACACCACTGTTTCCAACAATGTGTTTGGAGTCGTTAACCTGATATATTGTTGAAAAAGTTTCCAAGCTTTCTCATATTGCATAGAAGTTTGGGGTCTATGACCTGCTATCACTTGGTTAACTATATGGGAATTACCCAACAATCTATTTAAACATCTTTTGAGAAACTCCAAGCGTTAAGTGCCAAGGATGTCTCGAATTGAGGGTGCAGTACCTGGTCTAGACATCCTTGTTGCAATTGTAGTGGATGCAGGCACAAGTCCAACAGATCCAGACACCACAGTTGTCGGATCCTATATGGTGCAATTAAGAGGACCTTGCCTTGGAAGGATCTGAGTTTGTGAACCATTTTGGGCAACATTTTTACAGGTGGGAACAGATAGATTGAATTCCAACTGTTCCAATCTATGAGTAGAGCATTACCTAAAAGATTCAATCATTCCAGAGATGCATAAAGTGACATCTTGTGATTGTTTTGTGAGGCAAAGAGATCTATTTTTGGAGTTCCAAACTTCCTCACTAGACTCTTGAATTCTGATACCTTTAGGGACCATTCTGTTTCCATCGATACTGGCCTGAGACGGGACAACGCATCTGCCCAATTGTTTTGTACTCCCGGTATATGAGTTTCTATGAGGTAAAGTGTTTGTGTTACACAAACTTTAAAAATTTTTCTGACAGTCCTAGAAGGGGCCAAGATCTGGTTGAGCCTTGATGATTGAGACAAAACACTGCCGTTCTGTTGTCCATGGCAAAGAGCATCATCATATTTTGAAATCTGGGTTTGCCAACAAAAAGAATAGGACTACTGCTAATTCTTTTATATTTATGTGTTGGTCCCAAAGGGAGTTGCTCCACTTCCCTTGACGGAATTCCCCTTTTGAGGAATGGTATCCCCATCCTATTCCGGACGCGTCCGTACAAACGACCAAGTTTGTTTGAGGGGGAACCCAGGGAGATGAACCGATTAGATTGTCTAAATTTGTCCACCATGACAGATGATTCTTGATCTGAATACGGAGAGAAGAAGCAATATGTCTGCTTCTGTGAAGCAACTTCGACCCCAGATGAGTTAGTTGCTTCTTTCTTAACTTGCCCAAAGGAACCACTCTGGTGGCAAAATTCAACAGACCCAGTAGTTTTTCCCAATCGTGCCAAGAAATCTCTTGCTTTACACAAAAGGCTTCTACTTGGTTTATCGCATCTGTTACTTTTGCTTCTGGTAGACTGACTAACTGCTGATTTGTATCCCAATGGAGACCTAACCAATCCAATTTTTGACATGGTATGAGATTTGATTTGACCTGGTTTATCTTTAATCCTAGGTTTTCAAATAGTACTAGTTTATGTTGGGTCGCCCTTTGACAATCTTTGAAAGAGTTTCCCTCTATCAGCCAATCGTCTAGATAAGCAAAAGTTCTTATGCACTCCTTTGCAAGGATCTCTCTGGGGATGTTTGCCAATTTTGTAAACACTTTTGGCGCAATTGTCAGGCCGAATGGCATCACTGTGAATTGATAAGTTACATCCCCCACTGCAAACACTAGAAACTTCCTGTACCTGGGAGCAACAGGAACGTGATAGTAGGGATCTTCGAGATCCACTTTTGAGATCCAAGCATTGGGCAGAAGTAGATGCCTCAGAAGGTCGTAAGTGAGCATCTTGAAGCTTTTTTTGGTAATAAACTTGTTCAGGACGGAAAGATCTAAAATCCACTTCAATTTGTCGCTGCCTTTCTTGGGGACTGGGAATAGGTGAGATATGAAACATTTCTCTGACTGCAACCAACAGGGGTTGGTTTTTTACCCCTTTTTGGTAACACTAGGGGAGGGCGACTCAACCAAGTCCATGTGAGGCCCCCTTTGATTGTCTTGTAAGCCCATATGGAAGAAGTCCGCCTGTTTTTCCAACCCCCTAGACGACCCAGCTGTCTTTCTTCATTGGAAGGGAGTGGTCGCTGATGTGGTGGAATAAGGTCTCCTTCCACTTTTGAACAAACGGCCACCCCTACTATATCTTGAATTGTTTCTTCCTCTAAAGTTTCTTCTAGGTTGATAACTGAACCTAACAGCTGGTCCTGTTCCCTTGTTAAACCTTCCTCTTTTAAATTTCCAAAAGGTCTGAGGACTCCTGGGAACAGTAATATTAATAGCTTGCTCAACAGCTGATCTATATTTAACCAATGTTTGTTCATCAAACAAAGCAGGAGAAAGAGGGGAAGAACGTAGCAATGGATAAGCACTACCACTTGAAGCATTATTTGTGGCTTGCTTCCTTAGCTGGGCTCTTAGTTTTAGGGCTTTCAACAACATTTCCAAAAATGAGTTGTACAGGGAATATGGAATCCCTTGTATAGCAGCAGCAAAAAATTTGTCTACTTCTGAATTGTCCTCATAGTCCAGCACAAACTTAGTCAATAACTGACACATCATGATTGCCTACCGAATATCTGCTGCCAATCTCCTAAATTTAAATTCTTCAAGCAACAGTGCAGAAGCAACTGGTTTCAAATTTTTTCATAACTTATATCAGCATATTTTGGAGCCGACAAATATTGGTTAAGTTCATATATGGTACTCTTTTTGTCATGAAATTGAAACTTCAAAAAAAAAAATAAACTTGTGAGCATTCCTGTCTGCGGGAATGAATGTTAAGTCTTTCAATAAATTATCCCAGACTTCGTCTATTTCAGAGATCATCTTTGGGCAAATATCAGGCCAACAAATTGTAGTGTCACCTTCTAAAAACAATGAATGATGCCTGGCCTTCCTGTCTCTTTGTAAGTGCTGAGAGATAAGGAAGTTTAGAAACATTTTCATAAAAGACCTTGAATAAGGAATCCAAAGATTCAGATGTAGTAGAAAACAAAGAAGACTAAGATCTTACCAATGTTACCCAAGGCCTGTTGGGATCATCCTTACACTCAATGTTCTCCATCAGCTGTGTGGGAGTCAACAGCAGCATGTTTCTACTCAAAGTAACCAACACTTTTGCCCTAGGAGGAGGAGGTTGCCAAAATGGGGACAGGGTGAAATCAGTCTCAATAAGTTCTCCCTGCTCTAGAGACTAAACACAATGATTAGAGTCAGCCTCCTCATCCTGATCCTGGAATCCACTGAAAGCATACTGAATTAGTAGAGGTTCTTGTAATCTTCCTACTGCCTCATTATCTAGAATATCCAAGAACCTACTTTTCTTAGCAGAAGCAGGTTGGTCTAATTGGGGAATAAGTCTCTTACCTATCACCCATAAATATAAACTTTCTGCCAACTTGGGATCTTTCCAGTGTTTTACATTTAGAAATTTACTCTTCAAGGCCTTATTCCATCAATTTTTAATTTGTATCTGCAATAATTCTTTCTTATCTCCTGCAGCTCGATTAAATTAAAAAAAAATGATCATGCCTTTTTTTTTTCTCTCTGTCAAGCCTTTTTTTTTGTCTCGGGCGGGCGGCCGGGTCGTGTTGCATCTCTGTAACAAAGCCTGTTCGGCATTCTGGCCTTCGATGTAGAGCGGCAGAAATTGGACAGTGATTACATAAGATCATCAAGATCGTCTTAGTGATGTGAAAGTGTAAATCGATGTAGGACTTTTAATGCTAGACGCGATTGTATTTTTGAAAACTCAATTTCCACCGAGTTGGAGGTACAGCCAGGGTCACAGGCCTATAACCACACAATCACTGCCACATGACAAAGCTTTTATTTTATTTTATTTTTTTTAAGGTGTTGTGGTCACGGCTGTGATAAAGGCCAACCAGGGAGTGTAGTACTGTGATTTTAGGTAAACCAGTTCATAGTGTCATCAGTGACCGCAGGAGAGACTGTAAATAACTTAAAGTGAATACATATTGGCAATCAAGCTGGTAAGGACAACTGCCAGCCTATTCGTGTCATAGGTGCCACAGAGACTTTAAATTTTATTTTGTTTGTGTGCTTTCTCAAGGACTGAAACTGTGTTTATAATACACCATTCACAGGGAGATACAGTGTACACACTACACAGTGATAGTTCATATTGCCATCAGTGACCGCGGAAGTTGTAAATAACTTAAAGTGAGCGGTCACTAGCAAGCAAGCTGGAAAGGCACCGTGCCAGCTGAAACCAAGTTGTGTCATAGGTGCCACAGAGACTTTAAATTTTATTTTGTTTGTGTGCTTTCTCAAGGACTGAAACTGTGCCTACAATACACCACTCACAGGGAGATACAGTGTACGCAGTCACAGACGACAACTCTATAGGCAACAGAGAGTAGCTAAGTACTTTTTCTCTCTTTACTTTTTTAAATAGGTGTAGATCTATACACAGTCTGCACCCCCCACCCCCCTCCGCCAACAACAACAGCAACCATGAGTTTGATATGTGATTACTGCAGGGAAACGTCGAATATGGAGGATATAGGCCTGACTAATGCACCGTTTAGGAAGTTACTAACTGCCGTAAAGCACGATGGCTGTTGCTGGTATTGCCCTGGCTGCATAGTCAATGTGAATGAAGCGATTGAAAGCCATAAGGGAACGAGTTCTCTAGGGACGAAAATAGATGAAGCTGGAGCCCTGCTGGTTGACAAACTGGAGCAAGTTGGGAAAGAGATCCTTGCTAAGACTGAGGAAGTAGCTGATAGAATGGAGGTGATTGCTAAGAGGAGTTATGCTGACGTATTAGGAGGGCCACGGGAGGGGGCGGAGAGTAATGCAGGATCAGTACAGGTTCTACAACAGCTTGGAACTTTGAAGAAGTGTGTCGAAGAAATGAAAATTAACGGACCTACTGTTAGGGGAGAGGAGGAACACCAGGAACGGCTCCAGCGCAGGAACAATGTAATAGTTTTTGGGGTCCCAGAGAGCCAGGCGCAGAGAACTGTGAGTAAGGAAACACACGATAAGGTGCTGTTTCAAAATATCTGCACAGAGGTTCTGAAGATTCCATCAACCCCTCAGGATGTGAGGAGGCTGGGACAAAAGCAGGGGCTAAGCCTCGCCTCCTCAGGATCACACTAGTGAGTGAGGAGAAATGGCAGGTTATTCGGCAGGCAAAAAACTTAGTAAGGAGCGAGACATTTCGGGATGTATTCATTCACCCAGACCGCACGGCAATGCAGAGGGAACAGCACAAGAAGCTCCTGCAGGACTTATAGCAGAAGAGGGAGGAGTCGACGAGGAACGGGGATAGGTGTACATGGGTTATACTCAGGGGGAGGGTAGTGGAAACAAGTGTGCCGACACAGGGCCAGGGGGCAGCAGTGCACCCTCCACCCACTCAACCCCCCACCTGGGAGGCGGCACCAGCTCAGCCTACCGGACAGGAGGGGGCGAGCGCCGTGTAAACAATGACATTTCTAACCACACCCTGCAAAATACAGTGTACTTAGCAAATGCTGCAGCTTCTGAGAATGTGGGGGGAGCGAGTTTATTACTAAGAGCAGAAACGTTACAAAGAACAAATTCTGGCTTGAATGTCATGTACACTAATACTGACACGTTCCTTGATAAGAGAGAGGAGTTTCAAACACTACTAAGAGTACACCAACCAGATATTGTACGAGTTGTAGAACTGTTGTACAAGAACAGGAGAATCGACCCAGGGGAATGTGAGTTCAGTATTGCTGGATATGACTCATTTACGAACCTATCTCAAGAAACTTGCAGGAGGGGGTGTGGTTATCTATGCTAGGCAAGACCTTAGAGCCAGCCAGGCGAGGGTACAGAGAGAGGATGTTTTTGAAGAGTCCAAGTGGTGTAAAATTAAATTAAAGGGAGGGGACTTACTTATCGTCGGGTGTATCTACAGATCCCCAAACCGTGGCCCACTAAATCAACAATGCGGCGATGCTCAACCCTAGCCACCTCCTTATCATGGGAGACTTTAACTATGGCGACATCGACTGGAGAAACGAGTCCACCCCGAATGACTTGAATAACCCTGCTACTCTTTTCGTAGAAACTCTGAGAGATAATTTTCTGTTCCAACATGTTAGAGGCCCGACACATTACAGAAGGGAGCAAACACCCAAGCCACTTGACCTCATCATAACAAACGAGGAGGGTATTGTGGCCAAACTGGAACACCTTGCCCCAGTTGGCACCAGTCACCATACAGTGTTGTCATTCAGATTTAACTGTTACCTAGTTCAAGATAAGGCCAGGCCAAGGTGCAAATATTACAAGGGAAATTACAACGGGATGAGGGAAGAGATGAGGGGTATCAACTGGCCTGACTTATTAAGGTACAAGAACGCAGACACTACCCTGAATATCATAACTAGTAAAATGACCCATTTGATCGATAAATATATACCCAAGACCAAACCCAGTGCTTCTAGGAATACGAGGGGATCACTACACATGAACCATGCGGCGGTCGACAAAATTAAGAAGAAAACCAAGAAATTCAAGACGTGGGTTGGGTCAAAGGATGAGCAAGACAGGAGGATGTATGCAAGAGCCAGAAACCAAGCAAAGATAGAGTGTAGGAGGGCTGAAAAGTAGTTCCAGAGGCTGGTTGCAAGCGAGGTCAAGTCAAACCCAAAGGCGTTTTACCGCTATGCAAAGTCGAAATTGAAAACGCGAGTAGGAGTATCAGACCTAAGGCTGGTGGATGGTAGTTACGCAGAGGCTTTGAACAGCTTCTTTTCCTCAGTGTTCACAAGAGAGGACGCAACTAACCTTCCTGCGTTTGAGGACAGACGGTTCGACACAGCACTGACCCACATTGTGTTCACAGAAGAGAGTATTAGAAATAAACTGTCCAGGCTAAAGGTTCATAAGAGTCCCGGCCCTGACATGGTGCATCCTAGAGTGCTAAGAGAGTTGTGCAACGAGCTTGCAGAGCCCCTGAAGATCCTGTTTTGTAAATGCCTGGCTGAACAAATGGTCCTCAGTGAATGGAAAGTGGCTTATGTGAGTCCTATCTTCAAGAAGGGCGATCGTCACTCCACGAACAACTATAGACCGGTGAGCCTGACCAGCATAATATGTAAAGTACTTGAGAGTATTATCAGAGATGCCGCAATGGAACATCTAATACGAAACAACCTTGTAAAAGGTTGCCAACACGGTTTTATGCCGGGGCACTCTTGCTAAACACAATTGCTCAAGGTATTGGATATTTGGACCCATATTCTGGAACGGGGTGGTAATATTGACAATATTTACCTAGATTTTGCCAAGGCTTTCGACAGTGTACCCCACGAAAGGCTGAAAATCAAACTGGAAGGGTACGGAATTCGGGGAAATGTCCTAGCGTGGATAGAAGACTTTCTACATGACCGCAAGCAGTGTGTGGTGATTAATGGCACGAAATCATCATCTGTACCTGTAACAAGTGGGGTACCACAGGGCAGTGTATTGGGCCCGCTGTTGTTTGTTTGTTTCTTAAATGACATGCCTTACGTTGTACACTCCTCCATACAAATGTTTGCCGATGATGCCAAGTTATTTCGGGAAATTAAGAACCAAGCGGACTGTGAAGAACTGCAGAAGGACCTCTGTGGGCTCCAGGAATGGTCGAAGAAATGGCTGCTGAGATTCAATGTCACGAAGTGTAAGAGGATGCACCTGGGGCATACCAACGGTAAGGAGGCGTATCATATGTCCCAACGGGATGAAGAAACTGCACTAATTGAGACTGTGTGTGAGAAGGACCTAGGTGTGTATGTTGACAATGAGCTGAAGTTCTCGGGCCTTTGTGAGAAGAAGGTAAATCAGGCAAATAAATTATTGGGTCTTATGAGAAGGTCGTTCAGATGTCTCGACGGTCCGTCCCTCGTAACGATCTTCAGGAGTGAAGTGATTCCCCATCTGGAGTACTGTCACCCCATCTGGTCCCCGAGATATGCTAGGGACTTTCAGTTGGTTGAAAATGTTCAAAGGAGGGCCACCAGACTGGTGCCTGCACTTCGGCACCTGAGCTACCCTGAGAGATTGGAGCGCCTGAACTTGCCTAGCTTATACTACAGACGGGCAAGGGGGGACCTAGTTGAGGTGTATAAGCATCTCAGGGGGCACTACTCAGTTGAGTGTCCTTACTTGGAGCTGGCGGACGCTCGCCCCACAAGGGGTCACTGCTCAAGATTGAAGAAGCCGCAAGTCCAGAAAACCGTGAGGGCAAACTTTTTAGGAGTGAGGGTTGTAAACTCTTGGAACAATCTACCAGAGAGTGTTGTGACGGCACCGAGTGTGAGCTCTTTCAAGACAAAACTTGACCAACACTGGAGCGGGTTCAGGTACATTCGGGAGCCGGTGCATGCCCAGTATTTGCCAACAGTGTGTGACAGAGACGTGACCGATCGCCCGGGCGGCTAGCGAGCCGATCTTTTGGTGAAGAAGATAAATGAAAAGAGACGTGACCGATCGCCCAAGCGGCTAACAAGCCGATCAGTGGCGAAGAGGATAAAAGTATAACAAACTGCACAATCCATTGGTGAAAACAGGTTGTCTGAGACACAGCTGCCATGAATTATGCAAGCCAAATGAGGATCTAACTTGGTAATCCAAGAGGCTCTACATCCTTGATAATTGCATGTAGTATGGTCTCCTTGGGTCCTGGGTGAAACCACTACTGTACTACCGAATTCACATCCTCTACTGACGGACACTTCCTTGTAAGTAGTGTATGAGCTGAGCTCTCCGGTCCTTGTAGCTCCTCACTCAACACTAGTTCCCCAGGGACAGTTCCGTGGTCTCCTCCGTCATCTAGATGTTCAGACAACTGTCCTTCATCCTCCAGTTGCACATCGCTCATCTAAACTAGGAGGAACACCATGAGTCACATTGTACATACAACCGCTGAGAGTGGTTGTATGTACCAAGAATGTAGACGTCATAGCAATCACCGAAACTTGGATGAATCTAGCGAGCAAATTTTTTTAACAGAGTACCACATAGAAGGGTACAACCTTATTCACAAGGACAGGGAAGGTAGGAAGCGGGGAGGGGTCGCACTCTTCGTCAGGGATACATTAAAATGTTGTATTAATAATTCAATAAAGGGTGAAATAGGAACCGAGTCTGTATGGGTAGAAATTGGGGAAGGAAGAGAAAAACTAATTATGGGAGTGATTTACAGGTCCCCAAGTCTTGGGAAAGAAGCAGCTCAGCCCATATGGCAGGAAATGCGTAGGGCAGTAAAATACAACAACCTGTGCATTATGGGGGATTTCAACTTCAGAAATATTGACTGGGACAACATTGTAGGTGACTATGAATTTGAAGACTTCCTAGACGCAGTACAAGACAATTTTTTGAAACAACTAATTACAGAACCTACTAGAGGTAACAATATATTAGACCTAGTATTAACAAATAAAGAAAATATTATCAGAGATATCACAATAGGGGAAGAACTTGGGAACACTGATCACAGAGAAATCAGGTTCACCCTAAATTGGGAAATGAAAAACAATGACAATATGGTCAGAGTCCCAATCTTTCGATTGGCGGATTATCAGGGGTTAAGAAGGTACCTAGGTGAGGTAGCCTGGGAACAGTCAGGTCAGTCCCCAGTAGGAACTTGTGAGGTCACAGGTGACACAACAATTGATCATGGCTATAATATATTCACCCATATATTACGTAAAGCACAAAAACAAAATATACCATACAGAAAAATTAGGTCAAATAAGAATGAGCCAAGGTGGATGACCAGAAAACTTAAACATGACATAGAAATAAAGAAAGGAATTTATAAGAAATTCAAGGGAGGGAAAGAGCAGCTCAGAAATAGGTACAGGTATATTGAACTATCTAGGAATGTTAAGAAAAATGTAAGGAAGGCAAAGAAGGACTACAAATCAAGATAGCAAGAGAATCCAAGGCAAATCCCAAGGGATTTTTCCAGGTATATAGGACGAAGGTCAAGGACAAAGTTGGGCCTTTAAAGTCAGGGATGGGGGAAGTGATAGATGACAGTGAGGTATTAAGCAAAGCATTAAACAGCTACTTTCCATCAGTTTTCACAGAAGAAATTCACGAGGAAATTCCAGAGGTGAAACTGATATTTAGGGGAAATGAAGAAGAGAAATTAAAGAATATCACTATCAGAAAAGAGGATGTTTTTCAGAAGACAAATAAATTAAAGAAGACAAAATCCCCAGGGCCGGATGAAATTTTCCCTCAAGTTTTGAAAGAGTGTGTGTAAGGAGCAGATTTGCGGGCCCCTCGTAAATTTATTTACAAAATCATTAGACACGGGAGTTGTGCCAGACTTGTGGAAACAGGCAAATGTAGTACCCATATTAAAAAAGGGAGACAGAGCATCAACGTCAAATCACCGGCCGATTAGTTTGACGTCACTAGTGTGGAAATTTCTTGAATCAATTATAGCAAATAGCATCCGATCGCATTTAGAGAAAAGCAAATTAATCTACGACTCTCAACATGGGTTTACAAAGGGAAAATCTTTTCTAACAAATCTGCTGACTTTTTTAGGAAAGTCTTCGAGGTAGTAGATAATGACAAAAATTATGATGTTATTTACTTAGACTTTAGCAAAGCGTTTGACAGAGTACCGCATCAGAGGCTTCTGAGAAAAGTTAAGGCTCATGGTATCGAGGGGAAAGTTTTGAATTGGATAAAATCATGGCTCACCGATAGAACACAGAGGGTCAGCGTAGATGGTGTTAAATCTGAGTGGAGTTGTGTAACCATTGGGGTTCCCCAGGGGTCAGTACTGGGCCCACTCTTGTTCATAATCTCCATAAACGATCTAGATACTGGTATCAGCAGTGACATAAGCAAATTTGTGGATGACACCAAAATAGGGCGGCAGATTAATTCAGGGCAGGATGCAAATGCACTACAGGAGGATTTAAATAAACTGCAGGAGTGGTCAGAAAAATGGCAAATGAAATTCAACACCAGCAAGTGCAGCGTACTGAATATTGGAAGAACAAATACTGTCAATGTATACAGCCTTAACAACATCATCCTAGTGAAGTCGACTTGTGAAAGAGACTTAGGGGTACTTGTAAGCCCGGACCTACGGCCTAGAAAACATTGCGTTAATGTTCGAAATAAGGCAAACAGATTCCGGGACTTAGAAACTTCCATATCAAGATAGATTAAAGAAACTAAACTTGCATTCCCTAGAAAGACGAAGAGTGTGGGGAGATATGATAGAAGTATTTAAGTGGGTGAAAGGAATCAATAAAGGCGATATAGATAAAGTTTTTATAATATCCGAGCAGGATAGGACTCGTAGCAACGGATTTAAGTTTGATAAGTTTAGGTTTAGGAGGGAGATAGGAAGGAACTGGTTCATAAATAGGGTGGTGGACAAGTGGAACAAGCTTAGCAACTTTGTAGTAAGTGCTGAAATACTGGAAAGTTTTAAAAGGAGGCTAGATAGTTTCATGGATGATAGAGAGTGGTAGTAACTCTCGACAGGAACTGCCATGCACAGGGCAACCGGTCTATTGCAGACTCCTTATGTTCTTATGTTCTTAATAATACAAGGGAGGTTACATTTTCTCCCAAATATGAGCAATTTGACTCTTAAGTGTGATATTTTAGTAAGTTATTTCATTTAATATCTCTTATTGTTTTATAAATCACCAATGTAACAATCATAATCAACTAACTCACTATATCATACACCGCTCCCTCTTCTTATCTCAATTATCCCTCAGCTTATTGAACTTTTTTTTTGAGGGCTCATTAAGTTCTGTATTCGTTGCCAATCAAGGTGCTCAGACATCATCGCTTCAATTAATTAGCTTGAGCGATAATGCCTGAGTGAGCATCAAGTCACCCGGAAGGGTTGATAGTGGTGAGCTGCTATATAGCACTACATTGGCTAACATCGTTCACTATTACTCTAGCACAGGGGTTCTCAACCAGGGGGGAATTCCCCCCAGGGGGGGAATTCAGGTTTTCAGGGGGGGGGGAAACTGATTCGGGAGCAAGAGATATGTTCGATGAGAAATCAATCACAGAATTTTGGCCCTTGATGTGCGATTCCTACCCAAAAGTGGCAGAAAGAGCTATTCGTGCATTGCTTCCGTTTGTGTCGACATATCTTTGTGAGTCAGGCTTTTCAACTCTGTTGCAAATTAAAACGAAGCAACGTAGTAGATTAGAGGTAGAAAATGACCTGCGTTGTGCCCTTTCAAGCACTCCTCCGCGTATCCCAGAATTGGCGAAGAAAAAACAATCACAGGTTTCTCATTGACTGTAATCTTCGTCTGAATAAAATTAATTACAAATTTACAATATCCTGGTATTCTATTGAACTTTTTGTTTATTGCATTATGCTTCAGTTTGGTCTGTTAAGTAATTCATTATAAATAAAAAAACAATTTTACTTTTATTCAAGTTTTATAAATCCATCAACATTTTCAATTGGCATTTAATTTGTAAAACTCCACTATAAAAATAATCCATGTAAAATTGTAAATATATATTATATGCATATTATTTGGAATGCACTTTTTGAGGCAGACAATCTTGGAAAGGAGGGGGGAATGACATTCTGACATATGGTGAAAGGGGTGCATGGGGCAAACAAGGTTGAGAACCACTGCTCTAGCAAGATGTATTGGGTTGAGAATTCCACCCTGAATGGCTCTCATATAACCCATACTGAGGATACAAGGTCCATCCCAACGTAACTCTAGATTGCTAGTAAGACCGGAAGGTCAGCGTCCGGAAGGATCACTAAGACTAGCAGCCTCGCTAAAGTTCGCCTGGAAAGGCTGAACCCGCTACGGAGGACATGAATAATAGAGAGTTATGAAGAGAAAAACTTAACTCTGTCCTGAATGCTGAGAGTATTTAGAAAACCCAGGGCGATAGCCCGAAAAGTTTTGTGAACGAACATGAGAAGAGGGAGAGGGGATGGTATTCATACTGGCACGTGTATGATTGGGACAAAGAAAAAGCCATTTTTTTCTAAAAACCAGTTTTTGTGATATAGCTCAGAATGCGACATCAGCATATGTTACCTAGGTATGTTAATTCTTATCCAATTCGCCAGGCCAACATACAGGCAATTAAAACATCTAATAATTACTTCATAAGTAATATTAGGAGGGCACGTCGCTACCTGGCATTTAATTGCAATTCTCAAACCCCCTCCTTCACCCCTCACTATACGCATCACGACCCTCATCTCTTGCCTCAGAGCGAGCAGTAAATAAAAGTCAACTCTCGAGGGGTGGAGATGAGTGGGTTATGCACGTCGCATTCCGAGCTATATCACAAAAACTGTTTTTTAGAAAAAAACGGCTTTCTGTTCAAGCTCTGAATGCAACGTCAGCAAGAATACCCGAGCAGGTGGTGGAGAGGGAGGTGACTTTGCATACAACGCTCCGCTGACTGAGGTCCAGATTATATTATAAACCGTTTGGAATATTTCCAAAATTAGGAACATTTACCGGAAGGTAAAATGTTAATTTACACAAAAAGGATACTCACTTTATTCTGATGAGGAAGAAGGTCCTGGTAGTAGAGATTGACTAAGTGGGGGAGGGGAACCCAGCACCACCACATTTGAAGCATCTCTCAGACATAGATGAAGATAGCTGTCTTTGAAAGTTTTGAAGATCTCCAAAAGCCCATTTCCTTGATCTGACTGAGACTCATATGGCGCAGAAAGGCCACAGACCCTGCATATTTCCCAGTGTCATCTGCCAAAAATTTCTTGCCAGGGTCTGCTTGATTCACCAATTGAAATAAGGATTTTGTCAATTGACTAGGAGATAATTTCTTACCATCCCTTGATGAGAAAACATAAGGGCCTCGATTAGGGAATCTGGTTAACCATTCCTGAAGATGTTTAACTGGACACAAGATGCCCTTGTTTCATCCATTAGACGTTTTATCCTAATAGGTTGAGTTTGGAAATCTTCCCTTTCATTTTTTCTTAGGATCTCCGTAGGATAAAGTATAACATCCTCGTCAGAAAATTCCAATAATGATGGATTATTGGAAATTGAAATCAGGTCACTGATTCTCATACCCGTTGCTATTGCTAGAAGGAAAGCTGCCTTCTGGAGTAATTTATCCCTGTTCAGATTTATATTGTAATTAGGCCTGTTACAAACCACGCCATCAATTGTCATGATCTACCTACCCAGCACTATGAACCACGCCATCTATTGTCCTGATCTACCTACCCAGCACCACGAGCAACGCCATCTAGGGACGAAACCCGATTATGACTACTCTTAGTTACCACTCCGGGGTTTCCCTTCTCCATATCCTGGTTGTTGCGTCACCTCCTCAAAGTCTTCCTCATCAGCTCCAGTTCGATGAGAGTTCAGTTTACTCTGGGAAGTGACCACAGGATCACCTATCCTGGAAACCTATGGCACAGTGACTACCTACCGTCTTCTACAATACTCAGCCTTACCCGTCAGCCATCTCAGCTCTGCACTTAAGTATTTGTAATCTTATATTGTCTCCCCACCTCCACCTTGCTTCAAATTATTGTATGTTGTATAAATATGTATATACTGTTAATGTTTAGGTTAAGTATGGTTAAGGGTAAATTATAGAAAGCTGAATATTTTGTTAAGGAATTTATGGTACTTTATTATACCCAACAAAAACTCGCATCCTTTGTCTACCCTTTTATAGTCCGATTGTCTTTGTTTTTTTTATTGTTGTTGCCTGTTGGGATCTGGGTAGACTTTTAACTATATTCTAAATCCCCAACTCGTAACAGGCCCCATAAAAAGATTAGTAACTTTTTCCAGAGACCAAAGCGGGATTCTCTTGGGTCGAGGAGGTCTCTGAATGAAAAAGGACGATCTTAGCATTTGATAAATCTTTGGGTTCAAAGTAATATTAAAACTCCAAGCCAGAGGATCAACCAACGCTGATTTATAAGATGCAATTGTCGATCCTTGAAGGCCTTTAACGCTGAACAGAAATTCTAAAAATTCTAACACAACTGTTTCCGATAATGAATCCGGAGTTGTTAACTTGATAAATTGTTGAAAAAGATTCCAAGCTTTCTCATATTGAATAGAAGTTTGGGGTCTATGACCTGCTAATACTTGGTTAGCTATATTGGAATTACCCAACAACCTATTTAAACTTTTTTTGAGAAACTCCAAGCGTGAAGTGCCAAGGATATCTCGAACTGAGAATGTACTACCTGGTCTTGACATCCTTGTTGCAATTAAAGAGGATTCGGGCACCAGTCCAACAGATCCAGACTACACAGTTGTAGGATACAATATGATGCAATTAAGAGGACTTTGCCTCGGAAGGATCTGAGTTTGTGAACCACTTTGGGCAATATTTTCACAAGTGGGAACAGATAGATTGAATTTCAAAGGTTCCAATCTAAGAGGAGGGCATTTCCTAAAAGATTTGACCCTTCCAGAGATGCGTAAATTGGCATCTTGTGATTTGTTAGGGAGGCGTGTTGCAGGGCTGTAGCTAGAATGAGAGCTGGACAGCGAGGAGCTTGCTCAGAGGAGGTGTTGCGTGTTCAGGAACGTAGGGTAGAATGAGAGCTGGTCAGCGAGGAGCTTGCTCAGAGGAGGTGTTGCGTGTTGCAGGGCTGTAGCTAGAATGAGAGCTGGTCAGCGAGGAGCTTGCTCAGAGGAGGTGTTGCGTGTTGCAGGGCTGTAGCTAGAATGAGAGCTGGACAGCGAGGGGCTTGCTCAGAGGAGGTGTTGCGTGTTCAGGAACGTAGTGTAGAATGAATTTCAATGGCGAGACTGAGAGCTTATATACTCGGCTACCGGAAGTAAATCCGGATGCAAGCATCGCAGGTGGCGCCCCCCCCCCCACCCCCCCTCGTGAGAAACTCGCCGGTTGCTGAATCCCGTCGCATTGGAATGTGGCTAGGCTTGTCAGTTTGTAGGGGAAAGTATCCACTACAATACTCCCCCTCCCCTTCGAGTGCTGCAGGAGACTTGTTGTCGGCAGGGTTGTATCCCACATGTGAGACATAACGGGCGGGGGTGTGGATCAGCCGGCCGCTGTGGGAGACGACTCTGTCTAGAGACACGAGATCTGTGGGAGAAGCAGAGGTAGAAGGAGGGTTGTGGGTAAAAAAAGGTTGTACAGGCGAGGAATGTTTGCTTCTCTTGCGGCAGGTACACAGTCCTCAGTAGCGCCTGGTGGGGTGTCTGGGTCCGCGTCAGGCGCAGGGGCCACGTCAGGGGCAGTAGGTACCTAAGGATGAAAAGAGGGTACCCAGAAATGTTGTGGGCGAGGTGGTGCTGCAAAGGACAGTTGTGGGCAGACAGGCGAAGGAGGTGCGGGATGAATGTGTTCAGGGCGATGGGAAGGCTGGCGTGGGGCAGTAGCCTTTAATGCAGAAACTGCCTGTCATAGTGTTTGCAGTAGGTCGTGACGGGCAGTAGGAGTGAAGTGGTCAAGGTCAGAAGTAAGGCATGTGATGTGCTGCTTGATAGTGTCGGAGGTTATGGCGTCTACCAATCCCCGTCGATGTTGCTTCGCCGTGTAGTTGCAAGGAGCCTCACAGCGTCTAGCTTTAGCGCCAAAACGTTGATGGTACCAACAGAAGGTAGGTACATTGTGCTGGGGGCTGGCGGCGGGGTCTGGGGCAGGACGGGGGTGTTGGGGTTGGTAGGACACAGTGCGTGGGGCAGGAACAGGAGAAGAAACAGGCATGGAGGAGCAAAGCTGTTCAATGGTGTCCATTCTGTCTTGCTTGTCTGGTGGAATGCTACTTCTCTGAGGAGCGTTGATCAGGTTGACGAAACCGGGACTAAGTGGAGGTGTAACCACTGAGTGGTTTGCGGCAGCATGGCACACAGCAGTGTATTCGTTGAATATTCTATCTGCCGCGGTTGCGTAAAGTTCAGGAGTTGACGAGTAATCTACTGCGGACAGGGTGATACGTACTTGTGTGGGCAGCTTTTGTGCGTGAAGCTGGCGCAGGATAGGTTCGGGAAGTCTGCCTGCGTGCCGAGAGTTCAGCCTACACATCTCCTCCCAGAGAAGTCCTGGAGTTGAGTTTCCAAGGGAGATTGAATATAGGTTCTGCAGGAGACTGGGGCGGGTCCGTTGGTAATGCATTTTTAAGGCGTCCTGCAGGGTGGTGAATTTGTTGTTCTCTGGAGGGTTGGAAGTAGTCCGTGATACATGCGTGGCGACTTCCGTGGGCAAGGAGGAGAGCAGGGCACCGTCCTTTCGCTCGTCAGTAGCTTGTGAGCTGATGAGGATTGCTTCCACATGATCTAACCAGTCCTCGACGTTGTGGTTGAAAGTCGGTAGAGAGATCCGTCCGTCCTCCATCCTGTGTGAGTGCGTTTTTCCGGGGGTCACCATTTGTAGGGTTTCGAGATATTAAGTTGTCTAGCATTCAGGATGGATGGATGGAAACTCTAGGTGGTGGTTTTCTTATATCAAATATATTATATACAAGACAGTCTGGTGCTGGAGATGCCGTGTGGTGAGAAGTTTGGTCAAGAGACACGTTCAGTGAGTAGCGTGCTTGAGGAGGTATCTGTGCAGGAGCTTCGTTAGAGGAGATGTTGCGTGTTGCTGTCCTCCAGGTTGAATGAGGGCTGGACAGCGAGGAGCTTGCTTGGAGGAGGTGTTGCGTGTTCAGGAACGTAGAGCAGAATGAATCCCAATGGAGAGACTGCGAGCTTATATACACAGCAGCCGGAAGTAAACCCGTGGGAACTTGCTGGTTTCTTGACTCCGTTGCTAGGGTAGAGTAGCAGCTGGTCACCACCCCCAACAGCTCGCTGGTTGCTAGGATACTGTCGCATTGGAATGTGGATGTAATTGTAGGGGAGAGATCCACTACAAAACTACTACTACTGAATTCAAATTCTCTACTGAGACAATTCCTTGAATGTAGTGCCTGAGCTGAACTTTCTAGTCCTTGCAGCTCATCACTCAATACTATCTCCTCAGGGACAGTTCCATAGTCTCCTCCATCAGCCCGTACTCCTGACCTTCATCCTCCAGTTGTACATCACTCGTCTAAAGTAGGAGGACACCATGAGTCACATTATATCATTATAAAACAAAATAATAATAAGAATAATAAGGGAGAAAGCATTTCCTCCCAAACTTAATCAATATGACTCATAAATGTTATATTATTCATAGGTTAATGCATTAAGATCTCTTATTGTTATACAAGTCACTCATATGACAAATATAAACAAATAACTCACTATGTCGTATCTCCCTCCCGACTCTTATATCAGTATCCCTTAGCTCAATGAAACTTGTTTATTTATTTTTGTTTTTTATAAAATGATTTCATTCAGAACATTTTATTTAGAGGGATCAAGTTTTTTATTTGTTGTCATTCAGGGGCACAGACATTATCCCCCAAGTAAACACTTACGGGAAAATTCCTACGTGCGCACTATCACCCAGCAGGGTTGACAGTGCCGAGACGCTAACATAGCGCTCTATTGGCAGCAACGTTCACTATTACTCTAGCAATATTTATTGGATTGAGAATTCCACCCTGAATTGGTCTCATATAACCCATAGAAGATGTAAAGTCCATTTCAACATAACTCTAGATTGCTAGGAAGACCGGAAGGTCAACATTCCGGAAGGAACGCCAAGTCTAGCAGCCTCGCTAAAGTTCGCCTGGAAAGGCTGATCCCGCTACTGAGGACATAAAAAAATAAAGTTATGAAGAGACAAACTCAACTTTGGCCTTTTTGCTGAGAACAAATAGAAACGCAAGGGCGGAAGCCCAAAGGGTTTTGTGAACGAACATAAGAGTAGGGAGAGAGACAGTCATGGCATTCATACTAGCACGTGAATAATTGGGATAAAGAAGATCGTAAACAATATACATATATATGTATATATAATTAGATATATTCACATATTCTCTTTCAGTGAAGACGAGCCCGGGAGGGCGCAGCGACATTCACTGAGTGATTTAAAGGCAAGGGATAGTCACAACGATCTAATCGACTTCACAAGAAAATGTGTTTTGGTCGCCACGCTAACCCAAAGTCGTCTAAGAAAATGTCGCAAATAAAATAAAGGAGAGACATAACAAAATAAAAGTCACTCTACTTAATCACTGTGCTATTAAGTGCAAATACCGTATATAATATCCTCGCGGAGGTGAGTATTTCAGCAATTAGAACACAAATTCACGGAGCTTTCCTTTGTGTACATTTATAGCTGAAGCGCCAGGCAAGAGATGAAGGTCGTGATCAGGGCGGACGGGATTTCGGACTCTTCTTTACCGAACACGCTGATTGGTTCAACTGCTCGCGTTGTGATTGGTTGCGAGATCTTGACGTAATATTACTATTTTCTATAATATAATGTGTGGTGAGGGGTAACGAAGATCCCAGATACAGTAATTATATTAGAGTAGTCCTCATACTCAGTGAATTTCATTGTTTGTCTCATTAGTTTTATAAATTTCTGAATAATAAACACTGCATTATACACCATTCAGAGTATTATATGAGATCACATTAGATTTGTATTTTATCAATTGTAATTTTTATTACTTTTCGATAATACTAAATAAAAAATAACCAAAACATTCCAACAATTTTATTTTCACAATACATAAAAAAATATAATTCTGTTAAAATATCGTTAGTAAAATGTAGGTAAGGTAATAAAATACATCTACAATTTATTTCTTTGTATTCTAATTATATTTGAGTGATTTCCTGCCGTAGTTCTTTTACTTCTACGGACTGCAAGTCCACCCTGTGACTCTTCCTCACTACTGCTGCTAATACTGTCTGCGACGGGGTTGTGGGGTATGAGATTGTTTGGTGTTCACACTCAGGATGGGATGGAGAAAGGAAACTCACAATGTGCTCTCTATATACATGTTGTATTGGATGTACAATGCAGCTTGGTGCTGGGAAGGCAGCATGGTTACAAGCCTGATGTAGAGAGAGCTGGTTGGTGAGGACGCTCAGAGAAGGACAGCTTGTGGGTCGCCATGCTCGCCAGCGGGAGAGAGGACCGCCAGGCAGGCGGAGGTGTTGCTGGCTGGTTGGTGTAGGTAGAAAGAGAGACAGATCACCACGAGGTCAGGTCTTAAATAGCAGGGGTAGGCGTGGCTTAGCAGTTGACCCCCGCTCCGTGGTGTATGGCAGCGCTGGTTGACCTAGACCACGAGGCATACACTGGGGAATTGGTGGGGTCGGCTAGGCAGCGACAAACAGCGTTTGTAGGGGAGAATTCCACTACAATACTCCCCCTTCCCTCCAGGCTGTGTAGGAGACTTGTTGTCTGCAGGGTTGCATAGCACATGTGAGGCAGAAAGGGCGGTGCGTGCCTCATGTGAGACAACGGCGATGGCGTGGATGAGCCGGTCGCTGGGGACAACTGTCTAGATACACAATATCTGTGGGAGTAGAGAGGGAGAATAAGGGTGTGTGGAGGCGATGAATTTTGTGCTTCCCTCACGGCAGGTACCGAGTCGTCAGATGCGCCTGCTGGGGTGTGTGGGCCTGGATCAGGAGCAGGGGCTGCGTCAGCAGAAACGGATGAGGGCTCGTGACAGCAGCTGGGTCCACGACAGCAGCAGGGTGCAGGACATTAGCAGGGAGTACCTGGGGGAGAAAAGAGGGGTGTGTGGGTCCGCACTCAGGAACAGAGGCCGCATCAGGGGCGGCAGGGGTTACTGCTGGGCCGGGGTCGGCGTCTGAGGCAGGACGGGTGTGCTGGGGTCGTAAGAGGAGCGACTGTCTGCTTAGAGTAGCAGAGCTGCTCTAGGGTGTCTGACCTGCGGTGTAGAGACAGTAGCTGTAGAGCCGATGAGAGCTGCTTCTGGGTGGATAAGCCAGTCTTCCATGTTGCTTGAAGACTGGGAGCGTGATCAGTTTCTCCTCCATCCTGTGTGAGTGCGAATCTCCGGGAGTCACCATTTGTGGGGTATGAGATTGTTTGGTGTTCACTCAGGATGGAATGGAGAAAGGAAACTCACAATGTGCTCTCTATATACATGTTGTATTGGATGTACAATGCAGCTTGGTGCTGGGAAGGCAGCATGGTTACAAGCGTGATGTAGAGAGAGCTGGTTGGTGAGGACGCTCAGAGAAGGACAGCTTGTGGGTCGCCATGCTCGCCAGCGTGAGAGAGGACCGCCAGGCAGGCGGAGGAGCGAGGACCGCCAGGCAGGCGGAGGTGTTGCTGGCTGGTTGGTGTAGGAAGGCTAATTACGGTAGCTTAAGGAGAGACCTAAGGGATGACCCGATGGTCAAAAGATTAATCCCCCCCACACCTCTGGAAACTGTCAACTTAGGACGGGATAACCCCGAATTTAATTTAGCAGCTACTTATGAACAATTTATTGCGACAATCAATAATGCCCAAAATAAACACATCCCTAAAAGAAAATTCAGATCGATACGGAACCAACCAAAATGGATGAATAATAGACTCTTAGATCTTCTAGGGAAAAAGAAAGGAGTATATAGAAAAGTTAAGAAAGGCGAAAATCACTTACTTGGTTACTATCAGAACCTAACAAGACAGGTAAAACAGAAATTAGGAAAGCAAAGAGAAATTATGAAATCAAGGTAGCAAACGAATCGAAAAATAACCCCAAAGCTTTTTATCAACTGTATAAATCAAAGGTTAGAGATACAATAGGTCCCCTTAAAACTCGACAGGAGAAATGACTGATGATGAGTTAGAAATGTAGCACGTTAAATAGTCATTTTCGCTCCGTATTCACAAATGAAAACCCAGCACAGTTTCCAGAAGTTCATAAGGTATATAACTACAGTATAGAAAATATGTTGATGAATATCAATATTACTAGTAACGATGTGCTTAAAGTAATTAACAAACTGAAGCCTCATAAATCGCCTGGTCCAGGCGAGGTATATGCTAGAATATTAAAGAATGTAGAGATGAGTTGGTAACCATTAGCAGTTTTATTTAATAAGTCATTAGAATCAGCCTAGTGCCAGAAGCTTGGAAACTTGCAAATGTAGTTCCGATTTTCAAAAGGGTGATAAATCAATAGCATCAAATTACCGTCCCATTAGTCTCACGTCAATCATAGGCAAGTTGCTAGAGTCAATTATTGCTACAAAAATCAGAAGCCACCTTGAAACATTCAACTTAATTCATTCTTCTCGCACGGGTTCACCCAGGGACGTTCTTGTCTCACAAATTTGCTTAGCTTTTTTCTCAGAAGTATTTGAAGCGGTAGATAATGATAAGTCATATGATATAATTTATTTAGATTTCAGTAAAGCATTCGATAGAGTCCTCATGAGAGATTGATAAGGAAGGTAGAAGCACATGGAATAGGTGGATCAGTATTAAAATGGATTAGGTCATGGTTAACTGGTAGGAAACAAAGAGTCAGCATAAATGGATTAAAGTCAGACTGGGGTGCGGTCAAAAGCGGAGTTCCCAGGGATCTGTATTAGGCCCTCTGCTGTTTGTTATATTCATTAATGATCTTGATTTAGGCATAACTAGTAGGATTAGTAAATTTGCAGATGATACCAAAATGGGGAGAGTGATAAATTCAGACAGTGACTTTGAACACCTTCAAAGAGATCTAGATACCTTACATGAGTGGTCAGTAGACTGGCAAATGAATTTTAATACTGATAAATGCAAGGTACTACAGATAGGGAAGACGAATACAAACGTTAAGTATAAACTAGGTAACACGGAAATAGAAAACTCAGTTTGTGAAAAAGATCTAGGTGTATTTGTTAGCAACGACTTGAAACCTAGAAAACAATGTATTAGCGTTCGCAACAAGGCAAACAGGATTCTTGGGTTCATATCTAGGTCTGTGAGTAACAGAACTGCTGACGTTATCTTGAAACTTTACCTAGCATTAGTGAGGCCACACATGGATTATGGTTCAGTTCTGGTGTCCTTATTATAGAATGGACATAGATTCTTTGGAGAGTACAAAAGAATGACAAAAATGATCCATAATATTAGAAACCTTCCATATGAAGAAAGACTGAAAAGCTTAGGCTTACATTCATTAGAGAGGCGTAGAGTTAGGGGAGATATGATAGAGGTGTACAAGTGGGTAAGTGGGATTAACAAGGGTAAAATGGAAGATGTTCTGAAGCTCAGTAATAACGAAATAACTAGAACAAATGGCTTTAAATTAGATAAATTCCGATTCAGAAAGGATATAGGCAAGCACTGGTTTGGTAATAGAGTTGTGGATATGTGGAATAGGCTACCGAGTGCTATAGTAGGATCGGGGACGCTAGGGAGCTTCAAGACGAAGTTGGATAGGCACATGGAAGTGCTGGGATGGGTGTGAAAGGGATCTGCCCTGTATGGGCCAGTCGGCCTCCTGCAGTATCCCACTTTCTTATGTTCTTATGTTAAATAGCAGGGGTAGGCGTGGCTTAGCAGTTGACCCCCGCTCCGTGGTGTATGGCAGCGCTGGTTGACCTAGACCACGAGGCATACACTGGGGAATTGGTGGGGTCGGCTAGGCAGCGACAAACAGCGTTTGTAGGGGAGAATTCCACTACAGGGTCCAGGTCCTCATTAGAACTTTGTGTGTCTACCTCGTGCCTAGAGTTTTCACCACTGTCAGTGTAACGGGCCGAGTTTTCTCTTTTCAATAATTTACCATCCAGCTATTCTTTTCTGTTAGTATTCTATTTACTTGTATACTTATATGTTCTGTGTAGCACTCTTTCCAATGAGTACCCTGTTTTATACTTATCCTTCTTCAATTCTTTACATATATATATACTTATTCATATATATTCTTGCTTATATTCTTATATGTTCTTTATCTCTATATACCTTATATTCTTATATATTCTTATATAAGTAACTCCTATGCTTCTCTGCTTATGTTTTCCAAGTCAATGTTCTTGCTTTTCATTTCCTTTCATATATATTATATTCTCAGTTTCTATGCTCTTACCTTTCGGAAGTATACTTTGTTTTATGTCTATTGTTATACATGGGTTAGTCTGGGGAACCATGTTATTCTTTGTACAACACTTTTTATACTTAATAAGGGTAGCTGCCACCACCCAGACTTTTCATTATATAACATAACTCATGGAAAGTTGTTGGGTAGTGTGGTAGATGTCTAGGCACGTGAGTAAGTATTATTTTCTGGGAACCAATGTTTAGAAGGAGTAGAGTGGTGATACTCAGATTACTAATTCAATATTTATTAACACAGTGAGTGGAGAAGATGCATCTTAGATTCACTCAGGCTAAACAGAACCGCAATTAACTTACTAAGTCATCCACCACTTCAAGAACTTATTACCTCATCCAACACCTCCAAATACTCATTACTTTATTAGACAATTGGGATATCATTACCTTGACACATGGGATTCCGTAACTATTATTCACAAGCCATTGTAGTGGAATTCTCCCCTACAAACGCTGTTTGTCGCTGCCTAGCCGACCCCACCAATTCCCCAGTGTATGCCTCGTGGTCTAGGTCAACCAGCGCCGCCATACATCACGGAGCGGGGGTCAACTGCTAAGCCACGCCTACCCCCGCTATTTAAGACCTGACCTCGTGGTGATCGCTCTTTCTACCCACACCAACCAGCCAGCAACACCTCTGCCTGCCTGGCGGTCCTCTCTCCCGCTGGCGAGCATGGCGACCCACAAGCTGTCCTTCTCTGAGCGTCCTCACCAACCAGCTCTCTCTACATCACGCTTGTAACCATGCTGCCTTCCCAGCACCAAGCTGCATTGTACATCCAATACAACATGTATATAGAGAGCGCATTGTGAGTTTCCTTTCTCCAACCCATCCTGAGTGTGAACCAAACATCTCGAACCCCACACCATCACTGGACCCTCAGATCTTGCTTTAACAAGTAACAAATTACCCCTCCAATTCTTGGTTAGAACATTATATTCTCAGGTATCCTTTCGTGGTCACTACCTACCAATACATAAAACGCTGGACAACTCCACAATTTGAGTAACATACAATACCTCCTGTTAGTTCGCAAGGAACAACCTGGTACCTTGAACTCTCATTCAGTGGTTCAATACTTAACCTGGGATGACTATATTTCTCCTAGTCATCCCTAAGCATGGATATTAATACGGCTCCATACATATAACCAAGAACAGTAGATAGACCATGATCATACGACCGAGTCAGTGGGCCAAAGTTGTTTACAGGCTCGGAGCGCCTGGCCCGGGAAAAGTTGACTCGTGGCGGTGGGCCGTGGCGTCTGCCAAGGAATCTCGCCCTGGGATTCTAATCTCGCCACCTTAAAGACGTCTTTCGAGAGACATCGTGCCCATAGGCGGCTCCCGAACCTCAGGAGTGTTGCTAACCCCCACAACAGCGTCTGTAGGCGTGGAGGAGAAATCACAGAAGGAGTGAATATTTAACTTCACTATACAAAACATACGTCTGGCACAGGTTCAGACGATAGCTAGATCTCTACTTTACTTGACTCAATTGGCACTGAAGGTACTATGTTAAAACATGAACACTGATATTCACAAAAATGACTAAGTTAAATTGAGTTAATATGGCGGCGTGGAACACACGTGAACCTACCTGTAGACGTGGAGGAGAAATCACAGGAGTGATTTTTCCTCGCGCGCCGGCATATATACGGGCCTGAGGGCATATTCCTACTAGAAAGACAAATTTTACTAACAATAGGCCCTCTATTCAAAGTAGTCACTGGACACCTAGCTGTGACCGTCAGTGTCACAGATCAGGCTAATTTTCTACATCTATATTTATAATTTGTTCAGAGGTTGAGTTTGTCAGTAAAGAGGTGAATTGAAGTTATATATGCGTTCGCAACTCTAATGACCTGACCGCAAACCACATCCCCGGTCAAACGGCCGTTAAATCTTGGAGAATTTTGAGTTTGACAGGAACTGTTCAGAAGATTAATGACTTTCTTAAATAGACAACTGACACTAACTAAACTATGAACATCAGATTCTCTGATGTCGGGGCGACAAAATAATATAACTTCAGTAGCGATCAGAAACCCATGGGTATCCTCACGGACGACCTAACTGGCAAACTCAACACTCGCTTACTTGACACGTCTTACTAACAATAAGGACAGTTGAAGCGTTCAACACCACTCACAATGGATCTTGAATGTTCCAACTGTAAACAGACATATCTAAGTTGACTCAAAACAAAGGTGTTTTCTCTCACATTCAAAGTCATTTTATAGAGTGGTTGGTTTCAGTAAGTCAGAGAGAATGGGATAACGGAGGACTGAGGCGTCTTGAAGTGATGAGAAAACGGACTCCTCAGATGGAGGACTCAAAATAAAAGCAGAGGTACATGTTTTGTGGGCTATTGAGCGTAATATGAATCATTTGATTTTGGCGTTAACTGATGTGTACGACCGTGGTCGTTACATCAGGACGTGGGTCCCCCACTGGGCAATCTGCATCATCCTCATCATCACCATCATAGCTATCTGTTACAACTGAGCCATCAGTTACCCTTGGGGCTGCCCGCAAATGCATGCGGTGTATTACCTTTGAGGCCCCATCTCCTTCCTCAGGAACAATCCTATACACACTTCCCTCCTCATTCAACACATGGGATACCACATATATATCCTCATACCAGTTGCCCTGGATTTTATTCCTTCTCTTTCCATGAAGGTTTCACACTAATACACGTTGACCAACGTCCAATGCTTTTCCTCGCGCATTCTCTAGTACTTCTCTGTGTAGGACCACCCAATCATCACACAAGTCCTCCTCCTCTGCTTGTGCTAACACGATATCTATCGGAAGCTTGGGATCAGTAATGAAGATCAAAGTGTGAGGGGAGAACCCAGTGGTCTTGTGTAGGTCTTTCAGGAATGCACTCTGAAATTGGGCTCCCTGATCAGTGTGAATTTTCCTAGGAACATCATATTTGGTAAATATCAAATCAACCAGGGTCTTTGCTACTGTCGCTGCCTTCTGATCACTTGTGGTGAATGCCCAGGTATACTTAGAGAACGCATCTGTCACCACCAGCACATTTTCTCTGTCGTCACTTGAAGGTTCTAGTACTGTAAAATCCACCGCCACGATGTCAAAGGGTCTACTGGCTGTAAGCGGCTTCATTTGCATGCGTACCTCTGGGATAACTGCTTTTGCTACAATGCACCGGTGGCAGCCCCTACAGTATTCAAAGATGTCCTGATCCATTTGTGGCCAGTAGCACCTCTGCTTAATCAGTCTAGTGGTGCGTTTGATACCCTGATGACCCATGTCATCATCAAAAGTTTCATTACCTCCCCCTTCAAGGTAGTAGGCAAAACTAGTTGTTTTAGCTCCTTCTGCCCTGGCCTTCCCCATTTCCTAAACAGCAATCTGTTGCAAATGAGCAATCTACCTCTCTGTTTCCATAGGCTGTTAAAATCCTGGCCCTTTCTCAGCTCCTGTAATTCACTTTCTCCTAGCTGCCTTTCTAGGCCCTTTCGGCACTATGAAATGTTACTGTCCTGCTCCTGCAGTTGCTCCAAACCTTCCTGAGATATGCTGGGAAGCCACATTAACTGTCCAGTCACCTGAGGGCTGTCTGCTCCTTCCTCAGCTGGGCATTGGGTCTCATTGTCCTCACCATTAAGAGAACCATCCTCCTCGAAAGCATCTATGGTCATAGCTTCAACCCTCTCGGAGGAGTCATCTGCCTCAGGTTCTGGCTCATGGCTCTTTCTGGATAATCCATCTGCATTCCCATTCGCTTTCCTTGCCCGATATTCCAGATGGTAATCAAACCGAGCTAAATCGGACACCCATCTCTGTTCTACTGTCCCAAGCTTTGCCTTGTCCAAGTAAGTCAAAGGATTGTTGTGAGTGAGGACAGTAAACGTGCTGCCTGCCAGATAGTCTTTGAATTTCTCCGTGATGGCCCACTTCAAAGCTAGCAGCTCTAATTCATGCCACTGTAATTCTTCATATTTCTCTCTGACCCCTTCAAACCCCTACTGGCATAGGCAATAGCGTGTTTTCTGCCTTCTACCTCCTGTGACAAGACAGCTCCTAGCCCATGAAAACTGGCATCGATCTCTAGGAAAAATGGCTTGCTAAAATCAGCACAAATCAAAATGGGTGCCATGACTAACTTGCCCTTTAGTTGGTTGAATGCATCATTTTGCATCTGGGCCCACCTCGAGCAGATGGACTGGTTTGGGGCAGTGGCACCTGAAGTTAGGGCTGTTAACGGGGTAGCTAATTTTGCAAATCCAGGCACAAACCGTCGGTAAAAAGAGGCAAACCCAAGGAAGGAACATAACTCCCTAATGGTGATGGGAACCTGCCACTGCCTAACAGCCTCGATCTTACCAGGGTCTGTCTCAATTCCTTTCTGTGACACTACATATCCAAGATAGGCAACCTTCCTCTGAAACAGGTTGCATTTGGATGGTTTCAGTTTCAAGTTATGTCCCTTTAGCCTAGAGAGCACCAGTTCTAGCCTTTCTATGTGCTCATCAAGTGTCTTTGAGAATATCATGAGGTCATCCAGGTACACTAACAAGGTTGAAAATATCTCACTGCCAAAGATGCTCTCTATGACTTGCTGCAATGTTCCAGGAGCATTACATAATCCCATTGGCATGCGTTTATGCTCAAACAGCCCGAATGGTGTACAGAAAGCAGTCTTTTGGATGTCCTTGTCATCCATCTCTATCTGATAATATCCTGAGGCTAGATCGAATGTTGAAAACCACTTTACTCCTGCCAATGCATCAAGAGACTCATCAATCCTTGGGAGTGGAAAGGCATCCTTAGGCGTGGCTTTGTTCAGTTTCCTATAGTCAACACACAAACGTAGTGACATTTCTCGTTTCTTCACCAGAACAATCGGGGCTGCGTATGGACTAGTGCTTTCCTGTATGACCCCCTGCTCCAACAGCTGGTTGATATGGTCCCTAACCATTTGGATTTGAGTGGGGGGAACCCGTCTTAGGGGCTGCCTAATGGGAGTTTCATCTACGAGAGGGATGGTATGCTTGATTATTCCAGTGCATCCTAATTTTCCCATGCTGTCCAGAAAAACATCGTGGTACTTCCGCAACACACTCCAAAGTCTCTCTTGTGTGCTACTGGGTATTGTAAAACGCCTTTGGGTCTGACTTGACCTCGCTTGCAACCTTCCTCTGGAACTCCTTTTCAGCCCTTCTACACTCAATCTTTGCTTGGTTTCTGGCTCTTGCATACATCCTCCTGTCCTACTCATCGTTTGACCCAACCCACGTCTTGAATTTCTGGGTTTTCTTCTTAACTTTGTCGACCACCGCGTGGTTCATGTGTAGGGATCGCCTCGTATTCCTTTCAAGACAAGACTTGACCAACACTGGAGCAGGTTCAGGTACATTCAGGAGCCGGTGCATGCCCAGTACTTGCCAACAGTGCGTAACAGAGACGTGACCGATCTCCCAAGCGGCTAACAAGTTGATCATTTGGTGAAGATAAAAGTATAGTAAGTAAAAGTAAAGTACCATGGGTGGAGCCATGAAGGTGATCTGTACAGTTGGTGTTAGTGGAAGTTGTATTGTTGGTACTCAAGTGTACGAGGTATAAGATTAGTGTCGTGTGTTGTTAAAAGGCACACTAGGTAATGATGAATGCGGAAGATGTACTGTACCTTGTTAAGAAGTACATGAGTGTTGCTCATGGTAGTTGTGTGCAGAAGTCTAGTATTTTTGTAATAAACCATTTTTATTGTATGTTAGGGGTATTATTTTCCTACAGTGTCCACCTTTATTTTCTTCCCCTACCCTCGAGCCATGCTGCCACAGGTCAGAAGTTAAGACAGAAAGTACAGTAATTGTTTTAGTAGGGGGACAGAGAAAAGGAATTAAAGTAAACTATTAGTACAGTTTCCTCTCCCCTTACCAATGGGTGGTTTTGGGGTTCTCGCCCATACAATGACATCAGGAAATATGCAGGGTTTGTGGCCTTCCTGCAGCATATGACCCTCAGTCAGATCAAAGAAGTGGGTTTTGGAAAATCTTCAAAAACCTTTGAAAACAGCTATCTTCATCTATCTCTTAAAGATGCTTCACATGTCGTGGTCCTGGGGTCCCCTCCTAAAATATCACCATCATTTACCCCATCTGTTTTCACTTTTACCTGATTTTCATTGCGGGGTTTCGTGATGTGGTCTCACACTCAGGATGGGTTGGAGAAAGGAAACTCACAATGCGTTTTCTTATACATAAATATATTGAATGTACAGTGCAGTTTGATGCTGGGAAGTTGCTGCTTGGAAGAGGAGTTTGCTGAGAGGTCTTGCCGGTTCAGGAACGTGGAGTAGAATGAGAGCTGGTCAGCGAGGAGCTTGCTCAGAGGAGGTGTTGCGTGTTGCAGGGCTGTAGCTAGAATGAGAGCTGGTCAGCGAGGAGCTTGCTCAGAGGAGGTGTTGCGTGTTGCAGGGCTGTAGCTAGAATGAGAGCTGGACAGCGAGGGGCTTGCTCAGAGGAGGTGTTGCGTGTTCAGGAACGTAGTGTAGAATGAATTTCAATGGCGAGACTGAGAGCTTATATACTCGGCTACCGGAAGTAAATCCGGATGCAAGCATCGCAGGTGGCGCCCCCCCCCCCACCCCCCCTCGTGAGAAACTCGCCGGTTGCTGAATCCCGTCGCATTGGAATGCGGCTAGGCTTGTCAGTTTGTAGGGGAGAGTATCCACTACAATACTCCCCCTCCCCTCCGAGCGCTGCAGGAGACTTGTTGTCGGCAAGGTTGTATCCCACATGTGAGACATAACGGGCGGGGGTGTGGACCAGCCGGCCGCTGTGGGAGACGACTCTGTCTAGAGACACGAGATCTGTGGGAGAAGCAGAGGTAGAAGGAGGGTTGTGGGTAAAAAAAGGTTGTACAGGCGAGGAATGTTTGCTTCTCTTGCGGCAGGTACACAGTCCTCAGTAGCGCCTGGTGGGGTGTCTGGGTCCGCGTCAGGCGCAGGGGCCACGTCAGGGGCAGTAGGTACCTAAGGATGAAAAGAGGGTACCCAGAAGTGTTGTGGGCGAGGTGGTGCTGCAAAGGACAGTTGTGGGCAGACAGGCGAAGGAGGTGCGGGATGAATGTGTTCAGGGCGATGGGAAGGCTGGCGTGGGGCAGTAGCCTTTAATGCAGAAACTGCCTGTCATAGTGTTTGCAGTAGGTCGTGACGGGCAGTAGGAGTGAAGTGGTCAAGGTCAGAAGTAAGGCATGTGATGTGCTGCTTGATAGTGTCGGAGGTTATGGCGTCTACCAATCCCCGTCGATGTTGCTTCGCCGTGTAGTTGCAGGGAGCCTCACAGTGTCTAGCTTTAGCACCAAAACGTTGATGGTACCAACGGAAGGTAGGTACACTGTGCTAGGGGCTGGCGGTGGGGTCTGGGGCAGGACGGGAATGTTGGAGTTGGTAGGACACAGTGCGTGGGGCAGGAACAGGAGAAGCAGGAGGCATGGAGGAGCAGAGCTGCTCGAGGGTGTCCATTCTGTGGTGTAGAGACTGTAGGAGGACCCTCATGTCTTGCTTGTCTGGTGGAATGCTATTTCTTTGAGGAGCGTTGATCAGGTTGACGAAACCGGGGCTAAGTGTAGGTGTGACGACTAAGTTGTTTGCAGCAACATGGCGCACAGCAGTATATTCGTGGAATACTCTGTCAGCCGTGGCTGCATAGGTGGCCGAGGTAGTGGAATAGTCCAATACTGAGAGGACAAGACGAACTTCTGCAGGGAGCTTCTCAGTGTGAAGCTGGCGCAGGATAGTGTCAGGAAGCTTGTCTGTGTGGCGGGAGTTCAGTCTACGCATCTCGTCCCAGAGACGTGCAGGAGTGGAGTTGCCGAGGGGTAGACTTGATAAGTCTTGTAGGAGATTGGTGTGGGGCCGCTGGTATCGCGTCTTCAGAGCATCCCGTAGGGCAGCGAATTTGTTGTCAGCTGGAGGATTGGTGATGGTTTCTGATACTTGCGGGGCGACTTCTGTGGGCAGGGAACAGACCAGGGCGACGTACTTTTGTTTGTCTGTAGCTGTAGAGCCGATGAGAGCTGCCTCCATATGGATAAGCCAGTCTTCAATGTTGTGATTGAAGACTGGGAGAGTGATCTGTTCCTCCTCCATCCTGTGTGAGTGCATTTTTCTGGGGGTCACCATTTGTGGGGTTTCGTGATGTGGTCTCACACTCAGGATGGGTTGGGGAAAGGAAACTCACAATGCGTTTTCTTATATATAAATATATTGAATGTACAGTGCAGTTTGATGCTGGGAAGTTGCTGCTTGGAAGAGGAGTTTGCTGAGAGGTCTTGCCGGTTCAGGAATGTGGAGTAGAATGAGAGCTGGTCAGCTAGGAGCTTGCTCAGAGGTGTTGCGTGTTCAGGATCGTAGGGTAGAATGAGAGCTGGTCAGCGAGGAGCTTGCTCAGAGGAGGTGTTGCTTGTTGCAGGGCTGTAGCTAGAATGAGAGCTGGATATCGAGGAGCTTGCTCAGAGGAGGTGTTGCGTGTTGCAGGGCTGTAGCTAGAATAAGAGCTGGACAGCGAGGAGCTTGCTCAGAGGAGGTGTTGTGTGTTGCAGGGCTGTAGCTAGAATGAGAGCTGGTCAGCGAGGAGCTTGCTCAGAGGAGGTGTTGCGTTTTCAGGAACGTAGGGTAGAATGAATTTCAATGGCGAGACTGAGAGCTTATATACTCGGCTATAGAAAGTAAACCCAGATGCAAGCGTCGCAGGTGGCGACCATGAGAAACTCGCTGGTTGCTGAATCCTGTCGCCTTGGAATGGGGCTAGGCTTGTCAGTCTGTAGGGGAGATTATCCACTACATCATCATCACTGTCATTAATTTCTAAGTAATTTTTCCCTGGTTTGTTCTGATCTTTCTTGTCTGCATTTTTCTTGTTTCTGCTTGGTGACATAATACTGTACAGGTGAGCTCTACAATTTTCTCCATTCTATATGTCTCTGTCATATTTATTGGTTCCATATCATCTACTGTTTTATCAAATTCCATATTTCCATAAGATATTTTACCTTTAGTTTGATCCCCAGTATTCCTCTCTGTATGTATCTCGGCCTCAAATGTAGTAGAAGTTTCCTGCACTGCATTTTCTGAACCATCTGGGTGTGTGGCATGATTTGAATCTACAGCATCCTGGATTATAGTCTGAGCAGGCACTTCCCTTTCTATCCCATACCGGGCTGTTATTGGAACCTGCTTACTTTATCACTTTCTTTTCCTTCCTTAACATCTGGTCTTGCACTTTGGATCTCACCAGAAAGTTGTATAGCCGGGAAGTCTTCCTCATTATAAATGCTCACCTTAACTATTTCCTTGGTGTGACAATCAATTGCCAAATGACCTTCATGTCCGTATTTATAACAAGTTTTCCTCTGTCCAGCATAAAGGAAAGTTAAACTATGGCCACCTACTGTTACTGATGATGGAATATTGTTCTTTAAATTTACCTTGAAGGTTCTTGTCCCATTCAACAGTATGGCCGCTGGTCCTTTTGTGTACTTGTTCAGCCTCACTCCTTCCACTTTACCACATTTACTTATGATGTACATTATAATTCATTTCCCATTTCAAAGGGAGCATCTTTAACTGATACATAACTTAAAGTATTACTAAAATTCATCACTTTATCAATCTCATCGCTGTTAGGAATTTTTTTATGAAAACGAAGGTAAGCACTGGGAGGCTTTATTCAACTTAATACAACATCAGTATCCATAGATCTGTATTAAACAGAATAAACAGGAATTACAAATTAAGAATAACTAAGCTTCAAGTAACAGAATTGGCTTAACACAAATAAACATAACATAAGAAATATAAGAGAACTTCAAACAATATAATCTAGAGCACTTAATCAACTAAGCATAACACATCATTCACCCCTGCCTTTAAAACAACCCATCAGCATACAATTACAGTGTATAATCACCCAGATAGGACAGGGAGGAGGCTGAGTTGGCGATGCATCTGGCTGCCGATTTCCCTCGTGTTCCGCCATTTCCAGCTGCTCGTCCCTCTCAGCTACCGGGTGTTCATTGAAACATTCATCTAAACTTTGTTTAGGAACACGTTCAATGCTGGCCTTGTCTTGAAGTGTCTCTCTGCCTGATTCAACACCTTTGGATGCGAGATGGCGCAGAGACACTGTGGTTTCCCCTCCCTCTGGAATCTGACGCTCGCATATTGCGGATTAACATCAAGTAATTCCACCTCGTCCACCAACGGATCATATTTACTGTAACGTACTTGGAGCTTGAGATACACAGTCTTTTGAGTCGTTAACCAGGTAGGTATTGCCCTCCCACTGGCCGATCTCTGTTGGTAGCCAAACATCCATTCGTGCAGAGTGGTATTAGTGGCAGTTGACAGCAGCGATCGAATGTAGTGGAGAGCATCCACGAGGACATCTTCCCAATGAGTAGTAGGTAGTTTTCTGGATTTCAGCGCAAGTGTCACTGTTCTCCAGATGATGCCATTATAGCGCTCCACTTGACGATTAACCTGGGGGTTGTAGGCGGTCGTCCGACTAGAGGCAACTCCACGCTGATGCCAAAAAGTGCTCCAGTTCGCCCGACAGGAACAACACTCCACGATTGGAATGAATATAGGCTGCCATGCCAAAGATGGAGAATAATGAGCAAAGACATTTTATCACAGTGTTTGTCAACAAATCAGAGCATGGGAAGGTGAATGGGAACCTCGAATATTCATCAATTATAGTAAGTAAATAACCGATTTCTTGTCTTAGAAGGAAGTGGTCCCTTGAAATCCATATTCAGCCTTTCAAAAGGCTGAGTAGCTTTTATGAGAGTACCAGAGTCTGATCTGAAGAATCGCAGCTTAAGTTCCAGACATGTAGAGCAAGTGGCAGTCATCGCCTTTACGTCACTGATAAAGTACGGTAGATTTCTGCTCCGTACAAAGTGCATCATCCTTGTAACGCCTGGATGACATAAATTATTGTGAAGAGTCTGCAGATCATCTGTAGCAGATACCGAACTGCACATGCGTGAGAACGCATCCGCGGCAACATTTTCTTTGCCAGGACGATAGACAATGTTGTAACTGAAGCAAGATAGGTAAATTCGCCATCTAGTGATCTTCTCATTCTTTACCTTGCTCGAACTTTTGGGGTTGAACATGAAGGCGACTGACCTCTGATCCATGATCAAACGATAAATGTTTCCCAATGAAGTAGGGTCTCCATTTTCTCAATGCCTCCACTATGGTGTAGGCCTCCTTTTCGACAGAAGAGTGCTTCTGCTCCGAAGCCGTGAGTGTCCTTGAGAAGAAAGCCACAGGTCGACCAGACTGACTCAATGAAGCAGCTATAGTGTACTCTGAAGCCTCAGTTTCCACAAAGAATGTTTTTGTTGGATCTATAGCAGTCACTGCTGAGCCGGCGATGTCATGTTTAAGGCCTTCAAAAGCTTTGATTTCCAAACGTGACAGTGGGAAACCTTTTGCCTGTGCCAAAGGGTGGATTTTCTTGGAAAATCCAGTAATCCATTGGAAAAAATGTGCAAACATTCACCTTAGCACGTCGAAGTGAGTGTGTGTCGTGTGGTACAGGAAGGTCTAGGAGGGGCCTCAAGCATTCCTGGTCAGGCTTGTTTGTGTCATCACTAATTGTGTAACCAAGCAAGTCAACAGACGTCAGAGAGAAGTTGCATTTGTCATCATTCAGCATTTGAGGTTGACGTCATGTTCTGCCTTATCGCGACCACACACTGTCACATTGTCGATGTATGCAAAAGTGTTGTAGTGGATTTCTCCCCTACAAACGCTGTTTGTCGCTGAGTAGCCGACCCCACCAATTCCCCAGTGTATGCCTCGTGGTCTAGGTCAACCTGCGCCGCCATACATCACGGAGCGGGTGTCAACTATTAAGCCACGCCTACCCCCGCTATTTAAGACCTGACCTCGTGGTGACCTGTCTCTTTCTACCTACACCAACCAGCTAGCAACACCTCCTCATCCTCCCCCGCCTGCCTGGCGGTCCTCTCTCCCGCCGGCGAGCATGGCGACCCACAAGCTGTCCTCTTGTGAGCATCCTCACCAACCAGCTCTCTCTACATCACGCTTGTAACCATGCTGCCTTCCCAGCACCAAGCTGCATTGTACATCCAATACAACATGTATATAGAGAGCACATTGTGAGTTTCCTTTCTCCATTCCATCCTGAGTGAACACCAAACAATCTCATACCCCACAAATGGTGACTCCCGGAGATTCGCACTCACACAGGATGGAGGAGAAACTGATCACGCTCCCAGTCTTCAAGCAACATGGAAGACTGGCTTATCCACACAGAAGCAACTCTCATCGGCTCTACAACTACTGTCTCTACACAGCAGGTTAGACACCCTAGAGCAGCTCTGCTACTCTAAGCAGACAGTCACTCCTCTTCTGACCCCAGAACACCCGTCCTGCCTCAGACGCCGACCCCGGCCCAGCAGTAACCCTTGCCGCCCCTGATGCGGTCTCTGTTCCTGAGTGCGGACCCACACACCCCTCTTTTCTCCCTCAGGTACTCCCTGCTAATGTCCTGCACCCTGCTGCTGTCGTGGACCCAGCTGCTGTCACGAGCCCTCATCCGCTTCTGCTGAAGCAGCCCCTGCTCCTGACCCAGGCCCACACACCCCAGCAGGTGCATCTGACGACTCTGTACCTGCCGTGAGGGAAGCACAACATTCATCGCCTCCACACACCCTTTTTCTCCCTCTCTTCTCCCACAGATAGTGTGTATCTAGACAGTTGTATCCAGCGACAGGCTCATCCACGCCATCGCCGTTGTCTCACATGAGGCATGCATCGCCCGTTTTGCCTCACATGTGCTAAGCAACCCTGCAGACAACAAGTCTCCTACACCGCCTGGAGGGAAGGGGGAGTATTGTAGTGGATTTCTCCCCTACAAACGCTGTTTGTCACTGAGTAGCCGACCCCACCAATTCCCGTGTATGCCTCGTGGTCTAGGTCAACCTGCGCCACCATACATCACGGAGCGGGGGTCAACTACTAAGCCACGCCTACCCCCGCTATTTAAGACCTGACCTCGTGGTGACCTGTCTCTTTCTACCTACACCAACCAGCTAGCAACACCTCCTCATCCTCCTCCGCCTGCCTGGCGGTCCTCTCTCCCGCCGGCGAGCATGGCGACCCACAAGCTGTCCTCCTGTGAGCATCCTCACCAACCAGCTCTCTCTACATCACGCTTGTAACCATGCTGCCTTCCCAACACCAAGCTGCATTGTACATCCAATACAACATGTATATAGAGAGCACATCGTGAGTTTCCTTTCTCCATCCCATCCTGAGTGTGAACCAAACATCCGAAACCCCACAGTGTCATCTAGCTTCTCCTTCAGCATTCAAGACACTTCAGAATCAATAAACTTCTTGTCGTCATGTGAATAACGCCTCGATTTCACTGCTATTGGTTTGCAGTCAGGTAGTCAAACAATGAGGGAAATGGGACTTTAACAGCGGCAAGCCCACACACCGTCAGGGCGGGCTTGGAGCCTCCGAACGGAATTTGAACCGCTGAGTGGTGCTGTAGGAAGTCGTGTCCAAGAATAGCATCACTACAGAGGTCCGGCATCACAGACAGTCTAACATCATTGTACTTAATGTTATTGAGTTTCAGATTAGTAATACAATATCCCAGAACCTTCGAGGTTAGAAAACTATTTGCCATAGACACCTTTCCCACACAAGGGAAGAATTTTTATCCACGCATGTGTACAATACTAGAGCTGACAAAGCGTTCAGAGCTACCTGTATCAACGAGTGTGGTGACAGGAACTCAGTTTATCTTAGCTTTCATCACAGCCCTTGACAGACAGCCAGGAGAAACAGCAGAGAGTGTCGCTAATGTCGAGAATGATTCAGAGGTGACTGCAGAGGTGAACTTAGCAGATCGGCACACTTTAGCATAATGGCCTTTCTTTTGGCAGTTGAGACACAGCACATCCCTTGCAGGACACTTGGAGCGGAGGTGTCTACCAAGACCACAGAAGAAACATTTCAGATTGGCAGCAGCCACAGTTACTGGCTGTTCAGGCTGGTCAGTTGGGGCAGATGTGGGTGAAGCGCTTCAGGGCAATATTAATAGTGTCAGGTTGCATATATGAAATAGACTGTTTCTGGGCCATCTCCAATGGATGGGCCTGTTCATATGCAGTCTGCAAGTCGAGTGTTTTATTCTCAAACAGGCGCTGTCATATCTGGTGAGCTTGAAAATTACAGTCCTTACTCAGGGTCTTCAGTGCTTGCAGGTACTTGTCCAGAGTCTCTCTAGCTTCTTGACGACGAGTTGCTGAACTTTTCTGGCAAAGATCTCATTTTTAGGTTTGATGTAAAGCTCCTTGAGTCTGTTAACAGCATCTTCATATGAGTCACAGTCAGCAATGAATTCATAGACAGATTGTGCAACGTAGTTGATCAGGAGATTTAGCCTGTTCGGCTGAGTGTCCTCAGTTGTGAGTGTTTCCAGAAAGTTTGAAGAAGTTCGGTGCCAGTGAGCCCACTGCTTGCCGGCTGATGGTGTTTGGGTCTACATCAAAACAGTCTGGCCTCATAAACCTCTCCATCATTAAGTTGAATAAATTGTTATGAAAACAAAGGTAAGCACTGGGAGGCTTTATTCAACTTAATGCAACATCAGTATCCATAGATCCGTATTAAAAAGGGTAAACGGGAATTACAAATTAAGAATAACTACCGTAAGCTTCAAGTAACAGAATTGGCTTAACACAAATAAACAAAACATATTATAACATAAGAAATATAAGAGAACTTCAAACAATATAATCTAGAGCACTTAACCAACTAAGCATAACACATCAATTCTTATAGTTTTGCCTTCACATTCATCACAGAATTTGTCAAAAACAATGTTTTCCCCAAAGTTCACCACCACTTTATTGTTTCTTAATACAGTAGTTGAAAGCCAACTATTTGTTCATGTTATATTTTCAGTGTGTCAATATTGCTTTACATGCATTTTCATATTCAGGCTTACCTGAAAACAACAGACCGATAAAGTCTTTTCTTCTTTAGGGGGGTGTGTACGTCCCCATTTCAACTGTTTTATTATGTCACCTGCATATGGTGTTCACGGCCTGGTGAGGTGGACGGCCAATGCCACAAGTTTTCCAACAAAAACTGGCAAACTCCACAACCTCCCGAAATTTTCTTTACATCTACCCGTGCACTATGACTTTATGGATTTTGTAATACACTTTGGTCTGTCAAAGGCAGCTGCAACAGCTATATTTCCAGGAAAAACAGAGAGCTTCATGATGTCTGCTATGTTGACTCCTGTTTTCTATCCTTTCATATAATTTAAATTAATAGTTTTCATCTTATGTCTTATGTCTTACAAAAGAGTGGAAGAGGCTACTGCAAATCGAATGTTGCGTATTTAAGGGACAGATTTTCAAGCTGCAAATGCTTCTGTCTTACAAGTTTCAGAAAGTCTGGACTCCTATTACAGCAGGTGTAAATTCCCTGAGACTTAAATAACAAAACTGCAGAATGCTACATACAATTAAATAATACATTACTAAACAAAAAGATATTCTAATTTTGAAGGGAAATTTTTATCAAGTAAGCAAAGCTTACCTTGCTTCTCAGGAATACATGCCACTGACTATAACCAAAATTCCAATATCACACTGGAGACATACATACATATTAGTCAATGATGTCGAGCAAAATACAGCAGGAAGACTCTCCCTCCACACTCTACTCGTGAGGGTGACCCTTGCTTTCTCTCTCATGACTGCTGCATGACTCTTGCCACAACACCCACACACCTCTCACATAAACTCTTCAAAAAACTCGAACCCAAACCGAAACAGACTAAACCTAAGTGAACCATCATTAAACCAATGAATGAAGCATCACACGTTTTCGTACGGCTTATGGTGCCTAGACCGCCACTGCAACGCTCCAACGACAGTCCCTTCGGGGTGCTCCGCCGGTCGTCTAAGTTTTTTTTGATCGACTGCCAAGGAATTCAGTACACAGTCTCCATCGGCCGACTGAAGCCGGCCACATCGATGAGGACAAAGATGTTCCCGGCCCCAGCATAAACAGCCCGACTGACGCTGCCTCCATGAGCGCTGCAGAACCTGCAACTACGCCACCACTACGCTCATATCTGTGAACAAGGTCCAGACATGTAGTGCGGCTGACGCATCGGTTTCAATGCGTCACTTTCCTTATAAATGGTCATCGGGAGGGGGCCGATGTAGCTACTGAAGAATACCTACACATTGTCCTCTACTTGTATTTCAACTGTTATGGATTAAAGTACAGTGTAATGTAACTTAACAGATGCCTAATACATTTTTGTAACTACAGTAGTTGTTTTGTTGAGTCGGCTGGCTGATGTGGCTGGACTTGTTTCCAGACTTGAGCCAAGACAGCTCGTTCAGTCAGCCTGTATATATACACTCATGGGTGGCGTCGGAACAGTCACTCACTTTCAGCTCTGCACTTGTGCACAGTTCTACTCACCACACAAATAAACTTGCAATCGTAGCCTGAGTTTTCTTCCTGGACCCAGTACTACATATAAATTCAGTAGTTAAGATTTCCAAATTTCGTATTCAAAATCTATATGCTGTTAAACAGTTTTTGGATAGACTAATTAGGTGTCTCATGGGCCCAGGCTAGACCAGCAGGGGATCTCGGAGTAGCAGTGGGACGGTGCATAGGCCCACTGCCATGTGGACACATCCTGGCACCTACCAACCATTGCCCCGCTGCCTTGCGGATTAATCTTGGTAGGTACACTCGGAAACCATATTCTCTAGCCCACCTGGGTCGGTGCTGGAGGTTAGTACAGTGTCCTTTCTGGAGGAAGGCCCACTCTAACTATCACGAGGCAACACACGCACGAACAACACAGTCATAGTCGGCAGTATAGATGATATTATGTATAAATATTGTATATGGCATTTTATACTGTGCATTATCTTCATTATATATGAACAAAATGAAAAAATTATCATAGGTTGTAGTTACGAAATTATGAATGGAAATAAACAGTTCCAAACCACCCAGTGAATCCACATGTCGTTTACAGCGCTTGTGGCTAGACCACGATGATTACACCACACCCCATCTATATCTTTTATTTCCCATCATTCGTGTAACTATATGAAAAATCGTGTTTAATTTAACTACATTTCAAAAACCTTAATTACATGTAGATCAGTCACTCCTCATTTGACACACTTATAGTGTAATACGTTGACCATCCCACCTGGGCACATGGAGGTCCACGGTAACTCTCAAGGGGCAACATCCTTGCATTTATTGAGAAGAGTTAAATATATATATATATATATATATATATATATATATATATATATATATATATATATATATATATATATATATATATATATATATATATATATATATATATATATATATATATGCTGATAACCACAAAGAAAAAAAAGTATATTTACCTATTACACTGGCGGAACTATACCTACAGTGATTTACTTGCATATATATATATATATATATATATATATATATATATATATATATATATATATATATATATATATATATATATATATATATATATATATATATATATATATATATATATATATATAAACAGGACCCACATTCATGATCGTGTATACCCTTACTTGAGGTGAAGTATAATTTTTTATTTAGCTCATAAAATTCATACAAATTATCCCGGCCAGAATATAATTTACATTGCTGGAATTCTTACAATTTGATGATCATTTTGAATATAAACATCATAGATTTTGCATTAGACATACAAATTTTAGATATAATGTTTACTCTGAGTAAATATGTTATCTTTTGTGCAAAATATATGACATTTATATTCAAAATATTCCTGGTCTTACAAGCAATCCAGCAATGTCAATTATATTATCCTAACTTTAGTGTGAGGTATTATTTATTACTAAAAAGGTAATTAGTCTGGTTTTCCCACACATTTATCTGGTAGGGAGGGTTGGTGGGGGATGGGGGGGAGGGAGGGACCGACCGACCATCTGGCACGGTGTGAAGAATATTTATTTTTTATTAACTGAAGATATTTGTTTTAGCTCATAAAATTCATACAAATTACCCGGCCAGAATATAATTTACACTGCTGGAATTCTTACAATTTGATGACCATTTTGAATATAAACATTATAGATTTTGCATTAGACATACAAATTTTAGATATAATGTTTACTCTGAGTAAATATGTTATCTTTTGTGCAAAATATATGACATTTATATTCAAAATATTCCTGGTCTTACAAGGAATCAAGCAATGTCAATTATATTATCCTAACTTTAGTGTGAGGTATTATTTATTACTAAAAATGTAAATAGTCTGGTTTTCCCACACATTTATCTGGTAGGGAGGGTTGGTGGGGGGAGGGTTGGGACCGACCGACCATCTAGCGCGGTTGGAAGAGGAGGGGAGGCAAGGTGTTACGAGATGGGGATTTAGAATATAGTTATACGTCTACCCAGATCCCAACAGGTAACAAAAAAACAAAAACAAAGACAATCGGACTATAAAAGGGTAGACAAAGGATGCGAGTTTTCCTTGTGTATAATAAAGTACCATAAATCCCTTAACAAAATATTCAGCTTATAAATTACCCTTAACCAAACTTAACCTAAACATTAACAGTAAATACATATTAATACAACATAAACAATAATTTTAAACCTGGGCGTGGGGAGAATATTCTGAATCAGCACTTAAGTGGGAGCTGATTATTTGTGAGCAGGCTGAATGTAGTGGGTAGTCACCACGTGGGGTTTTAGAGGATAAGATGATCCTGTGGTCACTTCCCAGAGCCAAGTGCCTCTCCTCGAATTGGAGCTCACAAGGAACTTGGAGGAAGTGGCACCACCTTCAGGATATGTAAGAGAAAACCCAGTGTGGTAGCTAAGAGCCAAGTCATACTAGTGTCTGATCCCTAAAATGGGCGTTGTTAAATGGTGCTGGGTAAGGTAAGATCAGGACAATAGATACGCGTGGATTCGTAATGCTGGGTGGAGGTTTAAGCAACACACCCCCTCCAAGACACCTCCGTGGCGGGCAGGCACCGAAGGAGGTGATCCTCCAGGTGCGTCTGGAGGTAGGTTAGCACTGCATTTCCTGGAGCTCGGGATAAAGAGTCTGCAATCCTGGTTGGATGAACTTGAGTGGGTTATGGTGGTGAAACTAAAGGTTGTTTATTAGGCAAGACTGAGAGGTAACATTCAAACTTCTTTATTACCAACGCACCAGAGCCAGAACGCACTCCTTCTCTATGGTCGAGTAGTTGGCTGCTCTGATCTTTTTCAACTTGGCAGAATGTATGCCACAGGGGTGAGGACATCAGTGGTTGGGTGGGTTGGCTGGGGCACAGCCCCCCACTCCGACACCACTAAGCGTCGATTTGCAGATGGGCAGGGTGTAGTCAGGAGGGTGGACTACAGGCAGGCAGGAGGCTTTGGGCGGTGGGAAAGACTGGTCACCTCGGTTCCAGATGGGGACATAGAACTGTAAGTGGAGTCTGTGAGGGTCCGGCCACGCTGGAGGAAGTTGCACAGAACCAGCGTAACCACACACATCCCAGGAGGCCCGCACAGTTCCTTCCTCGTCCTTGGAGTGGGAAGAACCAAGATAAGCTCTAACGTTTGCGTCCTTGGGTCTCACCACATACCATGCCCAACGATATATGTCCCAGGTATAATCACTGAGGCCCGACCAAAAACAGATTAGCCAGGTTTATGGTGAATCAGTCTCTTGCGATGGGTACGAAACAGTATCTCCAAACGCACAGATGTTCGTCCCCAGCTGTCCAAACACCTACCACCACCAGGTCATCCAGGTGAGCGAACGTCCCACCTGAGTCATGAATAAGGTAGTTGATGACCCTCTGGAATGTGGCGGAGCATTAGAAAAGTCAAAACCATAACCAAATATTGAAAAGACCAAGTGGGTTATAAATGCGAGATTATTTTTTGCCCTAAATGGAGTCCCACTTGGTAATATCCCTTTCAATAGGTCCCACCATTTGACAAATTTAGCTGGCCTATGCGCATCTATTATATCTTCAATCAAAGAGTAAAGGGTAGAGAGTCTGAGACAGTGACCTGTACTTTACGATAATCGGTACAAGCAAAGGAGTGCCATCGGGTTTTTGGAATGAGAGGCAAGGTGGTAGGGGTACTAGGCTCAGCTAAGTTATGTTTTAACAAAAAATCTACCTCCTTTTTCATAATCTCTTTTTTTTTGTGGTTGTAGTCGATAGGCTGATTGCCTAATAGGTTGTACATCATCTGAAGTTAGCTTAATATCATGTTTAAGTATATTGCAAAACCCTGGGGTCTGGCTGACTAGGAAATGATGATAATAACCCATGAGATCTTTGCTTGAGAGAGATGGATTCAGAACAGAAAAATACTCATCAAGTTGTTGGTATGTGACTGTTAGCAGGGGAGTTTCTTTGGGTGGAAGTCTAAATTCTCCAATAGGTCGTGTCATCTGTCTCCGGCTCCGGCCTATTGACAAAACCGTATGTTACAGTTGACTTATAGCCTCTGGGATGTCTTCCTCTGACTGCCTGGGTGTCGGTAGGTTCGCAGGATTAATGTGAACAAGTTGGCCAGATCTTTTCGTCATAGTATAGACTATATAGTTTAAGGGAGATAGTTTATTAGCAGTTGACTTGAAGTTTGATGGAACCGTTCAAAAGCAACCTTGGGATTATGGGTGTTAAGCGAAGATGGCTAATAGTCCACACTGATTAACATGCTTTTAACGAAGATTAGCATAAATGGAAATTAGTTGCCCTGATCGGATTGGATCTCTTTGGAATCTGGTGAAAAGGTGCAAAGATGTTTGATTACGTTTGCAAGAGTGATGCTTTTAAGGAAAACCTCAGGATAACGTGTACTGGTATCCATAACTGTGGCGAATTGATTTCCTTCTTGATCTTTAGTAATGGTATTTACAATCTGACAATCTTTTCAAATGGTGTAGAAAATACTGGGATGAAGCAATGGGGAGCTGCTGGTATACTTTTCATTTGGTTTTCCTACCATTTGACAAATATGACAAGATTTAGGTATTTGACACATCCTACAAAGTCCAGGCCAATAATTGTTGGAGGGCTTTTATATGTTTTCAGGATTCCCAAATGTCTGAAATACCATCATAGGCAAGAGGCAATTAATGCTGGTCTGACTGAGGTGGAATTACGCCCTTGATGTATTTCAGACCACGTGTCTCTAACGATAACGTCAGGGCTATGGGCCTCATCCGCTACTCTGATATACAAAAACGCCGGAAGGGTGTTAAAATCTTTACCCTCAACTGCTGCAGTGATTTATTCAAAGATGGATCAGATTGTTGGGCTTTAACGAGCTCATCCTTACTAATGGTCTTATTGTACAGATGCTTCTGTGGTGGGAAGATATTAGGGTGGTTTTAAGGCGAAGGGGCCATTTGCTTGCACTCTGTGACCGAATTTGACAACCTAGATGGAAAAATGAATAGTTTCTTAAAGGTCAGTGGTGGAGTTGACGGGTAAGGGAAGTCCGACTGTATCTTTATGTTAGGAACCACTAGATCTCCTACCAGTCATTATAATAATAAATGAATCGCACACAGGCATTGGGTCTTTCCTTATGGCTATTTGCACTTCCCCGGTAATCAAGGACAGTGGGTGTTACTTTTAGCTAAAGGGATAGGAAGAATGGGATGAGATCCAGAGAATTAGAACACACTCTCATTGAAAAGTAAGAAATCTGATGTATCAGGAATGACGTTAAACAGAGGAACAGATTGTGCTGCGCCCATTGTTATCACTGAAGTATACGAATAGGAAAAACAAGACCCTGATTGAAATTTTTTCCCTCATAGGTGAATGAAGAAGAGATCCTGATGAGCGCTTTTACATTGAGGTATTTGCTATTGGTTTGGATTTGGGATGAGGAACTACTGTAATTGTTCGACACTTTTGGTGTTTACAAGTCTGGATATCATATGGCTGGGTTTTTACGGTAAGAACAAGTAAGCTTAGTTTGCATCAGAGGTAGGTGTGGGACCTTTCGACCGACCGCTCGTTCCCAAGGTTATCATCAGAGGAGGACCTAACATGTCCGGGAAGTACCACGGGTTCCTCTACTGCCAGTGACTCCACCGCTCTCGCGTCGCATCAGCCAGCTCAACACAATAGCCTAAATTAACCTCTCCGTACTCCTCCACGTAGCTGAATGCAGGCGTGCTCTTCGCTCTTCCTCCTCCAGGACTACCAAAGTTCCAACAAATCCACACAAAAATGTTAAGGTCTCTCTGTAGCCTCCTGGCACCATAGCAAAAAACTAAGCTTTTCTTGAGCAAACTCAACAAGGTCTTATTGGGGAGAATGGTTGGTGGTTTACGAAACTTCTGCCGGTATCCATCTGGCGTGATGGCATAAGGGTGAGGATATTCCTTTTTTACGTTATCATAGTCATCAGTCTGGTCTAAACAGTTATAAACTCTGAGCCTTACCATATAATTTAGGAACCCCTAACACTGACACCACGGTCCTTTGGCCCACTCATTCTTCCAACTATTTTCTCAAGTCCTAAGCGGCCCGTCCATATCGGTTCATCAAGCAGAACAAGGGAAAGCAGTAGCAGGGGTTAAAAGCAACTAGTTTCTCTCTTAATGCCACTTCTTTTTATTCCCAAGCGCTCCGATGTTAAGGTGACTTCTATCTCTCCTCTTACCTGTTAGTTCTTTCAGTCTAACCTCCCTGCTTAACTGCATTCATCATTTCTCATGATCCAACTTGGCCTGTTCCTAACTTGGCCTGTTCCAACTTTATTCATGCTCAACGGCCTGCTGCTCTAAGCAGCACCTTCCAGCAGCCTGTTCCATCCTTTCCTCATGTTCCAGCAGCTGTTCGAATCATGCTCAGCCTCGAGTTCTTTCATTTTGATTTGGAACTCGAACTAAACTCGTTCTAGTTCACGTCCTAATCGTTGTGTGTTTCTTCTTGAGGGCTAGCCATTAGAGCAACTTCAGGTGGGGAGGGTGGTGGATAGTGGTTGAAGTTTCTTGGTTTGTGGGCGTTAATCTGTCAACAGCCCAGTTCTTTTAAAACTTCTTGTTGAAACCAACACTGTTACATGATTTTTTCTTCGTAGTCAGTTGCTGAAAATGGGATAATGTATTGTAATAGTTGTATTTCTTTCCATTCTTTCTTTCAGGATATTATTTCCCAGCTACGGAAGGATTTTCAGCTCGTCCTGGAGATCTGCAAACCTGAGGTGGCCATTGTTAATAGGATAAATTAACTAATGAACCAAAGATAAGATAAATGGATTACTAGAAATATATCACGGCGGTGGATAGCTTAGAAGTCCGGAAGCTAACCAGGGTTATACTAGAAATTACACTTATGATTATTTGTTCTTCTGAAGATCATAGATGGATAAGAAGAATTAATTGAAAGAGAGTAGGGCGTATTACGGCATTAATATAAAATCCAGATCCTTAACCTGATATACTTGAAAGAGGAAAGAGGCGTGTCTGACATTAATATAAGATCGGATTAACAACCTGATATGCTTGAAGAGGAGGCATTATTACGGCATTTATATAAAGATCCGGATTAGCAACCTGATAAATGGTATGATTATTTGAATGAGATAATGAGAAAGAACAATAATGGGCTTTATAATTACTGTGGGGTCCTGGTAGGCGGAGACGTCCCAAGATATCACTTCACCTAAACTAGTGACTATGGAACAGCCTGCTCTATGGGTGAGGAAATTGACATTAAACAGATCCAGTTCTTCCCTATAGATAAGACTTACTACCGACTGCCCGTTAGCCAATAGCAAGGTAAGCCTTATGACACTTGGAACCTAATATCTAAGGCTGTCCTCTTACTGTACGGAAATAATACCAATATATGCACACACATATGGAAAACTTAAATACCATCGTAATTGAACAAGTGACTGGGAGGAATAATTAACACTGAGTAACAAGGAGGAAGGAATATATGGTATAGTGCATTGTCCTATCCGCATTAAGCCAATTATTCTGAGTTAAGGGATTTAGAATATAGTTATCGTCTACCCAGATCCCAACAGGTAACAACAAAAAAAAGCAAAAGAGACAATCAGACTGTAAAAGGGTAGACAAAGGATCTTGAGTTTTCGTTGTGTATAATAAAATTACCATAAATCCCTTAACAAATATTCAGCTTATAAATTACATAACAAACTTAACTAAACATTAACAGTAAGCCATATTAATACAACATAAACTTAATTTTGAAACAGAAGTGGACGTGGAGGCAATACCTACAGATGAAATTGCTGTTGAGGGGCTGAGATGGCGTAGTGGGCTGAGTGTTGTGAAGAAAAGCTGATGAGTAGTCACTGCGCCGTGGGTTTATGGGATATAGATGATCCTGTGGTCGCTTCCCAGAGCCAGTACCCTCTCCTCGGTTGGAGGCTACAAAGACTTGGAAGTAATATAACCAACTAGAGATAACGGAAAGAAACCGAATTGGTATCAAGAGTCATGCGTCTCTCTCGTCCCTAGATGGCGTTGCTCGTGGTGCTGGGTAGGTAGATCAGGACAATAGATGGCGTGGTTCGTAATGCTGGGTGGAGGGGTTCGTAACAATAGTGTCTTAAGAATTTTTTTTTTTTATTAACTGAAGATATTTGTTTTAGCTCATAAAGTTCATACAAATTACCCGGCCAGAATATAATTTACATTGCTGGAATTCTTACAATTTGATGATCATTTTGAATATAAACATCATAGATTTTGCATTAGACATACAAATTTTAGATATAATGTTTACTCTGAGTAAATATGTTATCTTTTGTGCAAAATATATGACATTTATATTCAAAATATTCCTGGTCCTACAAGGAATCCAGCAATGTCAATTATATTATCCTAACTTTAGTTTGAGGTATTATTTATTACTATCCCTTAAAATCTATTGGTTTTCCCCAAAAAAATTTCTCAGAGAGGGAAGAGCCAGCGAGTGTAGTGTGAGAAGAGGGGGAGGGAGTTGAGTCCATTACTTGAATGGACATTAACTTGGCGACTGTATTTCTCTATTTCTCTTAAGTATTAATTGTGTGCATGTACCATCATAAAATTAAGATGTTATTTTTACTAGAACATAGGTATTGTCATGGAAAAAGTGGAGTTTGGGGTCAGCTGGTCTCTATTTCATTTAATCCCATATGTTATGTTATTCACTTTACTCGTTTCTCACTTTCCGCGGTACCCTGTGGGTTACATTAACCGCGTAAAGTGAGGGTTGACTGCATATATATATATATATATATATATATATATATATATATATATATATATATATATATATATATATATATATATATATATATATATATATATATATATATATATATATATATATATATATATATATATATATATATATATATATATATATATATATATATATATATATATATATATATATATATATATATATATATATATATATATATATATATATATATATATATATATATATACCGTATATACTCGTCTATAACCCCCCCTCGATTATAGGTCGACCCTGATTTTTTACCAAGAAATCGTTAATTTATGAAATTCCTCGTTTATAGTTCGACCCACGTTTTTGAGGGTAATGGAACAACAAAACCTTCAGTAAAAAGACTCTACGTCCTATAAACTGAGGCTCGCCTAGTGCCGAAGGCAAATTGTTTACCATTTATTATTACAACACTTTACACTGAAACGCGGGTAGTTTCAACAAAAATATTGTATATTTCCATTCAAGTATTTATTCAAGTCAATTAGGAGGGAATATTATTGTAATACAACAGTTTTTTAACTAAACCATTCGAAAAGCGATTACGGTAACATCTTTTAAACGAAAGAAAGCAAAAGTCATTGTTTTCGTCACGATTTTATCCCACTTTCCACTGTAATACGTACGTCATTTCAGCAAAAATATTACATTTCCGTTGATGTATTATATCAAGCATAGTATGAATAGAATATCAATGTAATATAACAGAATTTTAACCGAAAACTATTAAAAGAACGAGTAACATCTGTAGTGGAATTCTCCCCTACAAACGCTGTTTGTCGCTGCCTAGCCGACCCCACCAATTCCCCAGTGTATGCCTCGTGGTCTAGGTCAACCAGCGCCGCCATACACCACGGAGCAGGGGTCAACTGCTAAGCCACGCCTACCCCCGCTATTTAAGACCTGACCTCGTGGTGATCTCTCTTTCTACCTACAGTCGCAGCCAGCAACACCTCCTCCTCCGCCGCTGCCTGGCGGCCCTCGTTCCTCCTCCGCCTGCCTGGCGGTCCTCTCTCTCGCTGGCGAGCATGGCGACCCACAAGCTGTCCTTCTCTGAGCGTCCTCACCAACCAGCTCTCTCTACATCACGCTTGTAACCATGCTGCCTTCCCAGCACCAAGCTGCATTGTACATCCAATACAACATGTATATAGAGAGCACATTGTGAGTTTCCTTTCTCCATTCCATCCTGAGTGTGAACCAAACAATCTCATACCCCACAAATGGTGACTCCCGGAGATTCGCACTCACACAGGATGGAGGAGAAACTGATCACGCTCCCAGTCCTCAAGCAACATGGAAGACTGGCTTATCCACACAAAAGCAGCTCTCATCGGCTCTACAGCTACTGTTTCTACACTGCAGGTTAGACACCCTAGAGCAGCTCTGCTACTCTAAGCAGACACCAGCTCCTCTTCCTGCCCCAAGCACCACGTCCTACCGACCCCAGCACACCCGTCCTGCCTCAGACGCCGACCCCGGCCCAGCAGTAACCCCTGCCGCCCTTGATGCGGCCTCTGTTCCTGAGTGCGGACACACACACCCCTCTTTTCTCCCCCAGGTACTCCCTGCTAATGTCCTGCACCCTGCTGCTGTCGTGGACCCAGCTGCTGTCACGAGCCCTCATCCGTTTCTGCTGACGCAGCCCCTGCTCCTGACCCAGGCCCACACACCCCAGCAGGCGCATCTGACGACTCTGTACCTGCCGTGAGGGAAGCACAACATTCATCGCCTCCACACACCCTTTTTCTCCCTCTCTTCTCCCACAGATAGTGTGTATATAGACAGTTGTATCCAGCGACCGGCTCATCCACGCCATCGCCGTTGTCTCACATGAGGCATGCACCGCCCGTTCTGCCTCACATGTGCTAAGCAACTCTGCAGACAACAAGTCTCCTACACCGCCTGGAGGGAAGGGGGAGTATTGTAGTGGAATTCTCCCCTACAAACGCTGTTTGTCGCTGCCTAGCCGACCCCACCAATTCCCCAGTGTATGCCTCGTGGTCTTGGTCAACCAGCGCCGCCATACACCACGGAGCAGGGGTCAACTGCTAAGCCACGCCTACACCCGCTATTTAAGACCTGACCTCGTAGTGATCTCTCTTTCTACCTACAGCCGCAGCCAGCAACACCTCCTCCTCCGCCGCTGCCTGGCGGCCCTCGTTCCTCCCCCGCCTGCCTGGCTGTCCTCTCTCCCGCTGGCGAGCATGGCGACCCACAAGCTGTCCTTCTCTGAGCATCCTCACCAACCAGCTCTCTCTACATCACGCTTGTAACCATGCTGCCTTCCCAGCACCAAGCTGCATTGTACATCCAATACAACATGTATATAGAGAGCACATTGTGAGTTTCCTTTCTCCATTCCATCCTGAGTGTGAACCAAACATCTCATACCCCACACATCTCAAGAACATCGGAAGCTTAGGTAAAGTCTTTTGTTTTCGTCATGTATTTTATCCTATTTTACATTGAAATACATCACGTTTCAGCAAAACTACTATTTATTTCCGAGAATATATTCATTCAGGCGCAGTTTAGGAAAAATAGACGTGTGATGTAACAGTTTTTTAACTGAAAACGATTCGAAAAACACGTTCCTTCTAGCCCTGTTCAAGGAGAGGACTGGGAGAAGTTGTTTGGTGCTGCAGACGATGACAAGGAAAATGATTTTGATGGATTTTAATGAAAATATTCAGAAACATGGTATCGTAGTATTTATTCAAGTCAATTAGGATAGAATATTATTGTAATACAACAGTTTTTAAACTGAAAACCATTCGAAAAGCAATTACGGTAACATCTTTTGAACGAAAGAAAGCGAAAGTCATTGTTTGCGCCACGATTTTACCCCACTTTCCACTGTAATACGCACGTCATTTCAGCAAAAATATTACATTTCCGTGAATGCATTATATCAAGCACAGTATGAATAAAATACCATTGTAATATAACAATATTTAAACCAAGAACTATTAAAAAAACGAGTAACTTCTCTTGAACATTGGAAGGTAAGGTAAAGTCTTTTGTTTTCGTCATGTATTTTATCCTATTTTACATTAAAATACATCACGTTTCAGCAAAACTACTATTTATTTCCGAGAATATATTCATTCAGGCACAGTTAAGGTAAAATATACATGTGATGTAACAGTTTTTTAACTGAAAACAATTCGAAAAACACGTGTACCGTCTAGCTGATAGAGCTGGTGCTGCGTGATGCATCATGCGTCGTTGTAAACAATAGGAGGCTGAAGTAGATTACCGGGTATTATATTTAGTGTGAAATATCGTAAAGGTTTTTATTACCGGTATTTTTTGTAGATCAATGAGAACCGTGATACCGTATATTATATGATAAGTTGTAAGGTAATTTAGCCTATTGTAAGTTGGTGAGCTTCATTTGCTGAAGGAACTGCACAACTTTTCATTACAGTCAACCCTCACTTTACGCGGTCCCACATTCCGCGTTTCCACGTTTACACAGTGCCCTGCCAGAACCCAGGATGCTCACATTTCGCCGTGGGTGTACCCCTTTACACGGGTGAAGTATAATTTTTTTATTTAGCTCATAAAATTCATACAAATTATCCGGCCAGAATATAATTTACATTGCTGGAATTCTTACAATTTGATGATCATTTTGAATATAAACATCATATATTTTGCATTAGACATACAAATTTTAGATATAATGTTTACTCTGAGTAAATATGTTATCTTTTGTGCAAAATATATGACATTTATATTCAAAATATTCCTGGTCTTACAAGGAATCCAGCAATGTCAATTATATTATCCTAACTTTAATCTGAGGTATTATTTAATACTAAATGTTAAAATCTAGTTTTTTCACCCAACCTTTCTCTTGAAGGGAGGATTGGTGGGGGGTGGGGGGGAGGGTTGGGACCGACCGACCATCTGGCACTTGGAAGAGGGGGGGAGGCAAGGTGGGGTACTTTGATTGACAGATAGTGTCGTGAAGAATATTTTTTTTTTTAATTAACTGAAGATATTTGTTTTAGCTCATAAAATTCATACAAATTACCCGGCCAGAATATAATTTACATTGCTGGAATTCTTACAATTTGATGATCATTTTGAATATAAACATCATAGATTTTGCATTAGACATACAAATTTTAGATAAAATGTTTACTCTGAGTAAATATGTTATCTGTTGTGCAAAATATATGACATTTGTATTCAAAATATTCCTGGTCTTACAAGGAATCCAGCAATGTCAATTATATTACCCTAACTTTAGTTTGAGGTATTATTTATTACTATACCTGGTTTTCCCCCCAAAATTTCTCAGAGAGGGAAGAGCCAGGGAGTGTAGTGTGAGAAGTGGGGGAGGGAGTTGAGTCCATTATTTGAATGGACATTAACTTGGCGACTGTATTTCTCTATTTCTCTTAAGTATTAATTGTGTGCATGTACCATCATAAAATGAAGATGTTATTTTTACTAGAACATAGGTATTGTGTTGGAAAAAGTGGAGTTTGGGGGTCAGCTGGTCTCTATTTCATTTAATCCCATATGTTATGTTATTCACTTTACGCGTTTCTCACTTTCCGCGGTACCCTGTGGGTTACATTAACCGTGTAAAGTGAGGGTTGACTGTACTTAATTGGTACATATTTTACGTTTCCATTGTTTACTGGCAGTAAATGGTAAATATTTTTCATGTCTGAAGCTAAAAGTTGCTCCTCGCCCTTCCCATCATGCACGGGTTCAACCTAACAAAACTATTACGCATGTATAGGACGACCCCCAATTTTTTGCCGAAAAATTTGGTCTTAAAAACTCGAACTATACACGAGTATATACGGTACACACTTTCCCTCACCCTAGCAAACTAGTTAGCATAGCATAACCAAACAGCCTCGCAAGGACCAATAGGTCTGTATATAATGTGTGTGCACGCGCTAAAATGACCTAGTATATTATATTAATGTCTCATTGTCCATGGGTATTCTTACAGTTTGGCTGTGTGTTTTCTATTTTGTCTACCTGCCAGTTCAACAGGACTGCTAACCATCCTCCCAGCAACTCATATGCCATCCCAGACCCACAGCCTATATGTATGGTGCAAGACCACAGTCCAATACATACAAATCAGGCAGTCAAGCGTTGGTTTGAGGCGCACCCGCAGATTATTCTATTGGACTGGCCCCCTAAAGGAGCCGATTGTAATCCAATAGAAAATCTATGGGCGAATATGGTTGTTGAATGGGATGTTGAGGAGAAAACGAGTGAGGCAGTGAGGAGACACACACATAATGTGTGGGAGGGAATAAGGAGGAGGCCGAACAGCTGCAGCAATCTGGTAGATTCCATGCCCACCAGATTGCATGAAGTTATAGAGGCAGATGGAGGTTGGACACGGTATTAACCTGTGGTCAAGAATTAAATCTCTGCCCACGACGGTGCCTTGTAGGGGGTGGCGGGGGAGTTAGCTCTCTGGTGTAACCTCGTTGGGGCCACATAGACTTCGTTTCCTAACTCTCGGAAATTTGTCCAGGTATTTTACTATGTGGTTTTATGTCACTTCGCATAAGTAAGCTTACAAAATCTATGCATTAATATGCATAACTCTTGGGAATCTGTCCAGACATTAAATATATGTTATATACTACAATAATCACATAGATATGTTTACAATGTTTATGCATAATAAATGTGAAAAATATTTTTGGGGTTTCAATTAACCAATAGTCATGCCTACAAAACAATCTTGATGCTCTAAGTGCATGTATGTGTTAAATAATGAGTAACTGATCCACATTATTTTGGTAAATAAAGAAATGAAAAGCAAGCACTTAGCCATATGGATATAGTTACACGGAAGAAGGGAAATAAGGATGAACCATGGTTTTGATGGAAACAATGTGCTCTGGGACGATGCTCACAATGACGAATGGGAGAAACCTCTTTATGAAACATCTTACCTACTAAGGATGAAGCTTAATGTTACAGAATACACACACACACACACACACACACATACACACACACACAGTGTAACTTTGTGTGATGCATTGTCTGACTTGGGGTGGCTTTGAGCGAACCATACACTTGATATTACAATATATGTATCCTTCCTGTCCATGATTTACAACAATAGCTGTAGGGCAAAAGTTACAATATTATACTAATAACACTGTCATGTATTGATACTATGACTAGTTACCAAGATACAGAGCACGATGAACATAACATGATAATGATAGTGAAGCCTTGAAGGGTTCATATCATAACTTGTGTGTTCGTGTGTATGTTGCCCCGTGAGAGTTACATTGGGCCTCCATGTGCCCAGGTGGGATGGTCAAAGTATTACACTATAAGTGTGTCAAATGAGGAGTGACTGATCCACATGTAATTTGAGGTTTTTGAAATATGTCGTTAAATTAAACACGATTTTTCATATAGTTATGCGAATGATGGGAAGCATCGTGGTCTGGCACACACACACATACACGTTGTGTGGAGTCACTGGGTGGTTTGGAAGTGTTTATTTCCATTCATACTTTCGTAACTACAACCTATGGTATTTTTTCTTCGTGTTCATATATAGGTTGACAACCCTTTATCCGAAATTCCATGAGGGCCTGAGCTGCCACCATTTATGAGGGCCACTACTGCCACCATTTATGAGGGCCTCTGTGTGCCAGTAACAATTCCTTTTACTCTCATACTTATTACCATTGGTAGCGTGACGAGAGGAGGCTCGTGGGTAGATGTAATGATAGTATCAAGCAATAGGGAAGAAATAACGGTAAATACTGTAGGTAAATAATAGATACAATATACAAATACAAAATTTATTTAAACATTAATATGAAATTAGGAGAAAGAATTTATTTGTACCAACAGACGAAATCTAGTACTAGGCCCTCAGGCTCAACATACTCACACCACTACTGGGTGGACATACTCAATAACACTTCCAACCCTACTGGGTGGACATACTCAATAACACACAACTCTTATAGTCACTTAGCACCATAAAGACCAGGGCAACTGCCACTACAACACTCAGTCGTCAGGGGTGATACTCAAGCAACAGCCATGGGGTCCAGCCACCATGGAGCACTTTCCGACGAACTCTGAAGATCCCAGTGGATTAATTCCACCACACAAATAGCCCTACTGAGTTAGACACTCATCCACCAACGATGGGGGCTGGTAGTGGTGTGTGGCTTGGTGATCCGGGGTCACCTCGCAGGCCGAGCGTTAGGGCCAGACGAGCCAGCTATGGGGGCTATAGGTAGCCTGAAGTGTCTGACGGCCGGGTCTCACGAAGGTAACTGATCCTACTGGACCTCGGACATCTCCCCAGACATAGTGGATACAACATCCACGCTACAGACACGGCCTAGGCTGCGTTAGGGACCTGTATGGATGAAGGGACGGGCACTCACTAACGGTGACAACAACATCACGTTTCAGGGGACGTTAAAGACGTAAATATGACTTCACTCAGAGCATATCAATTACGTTACTGTAACACTTGCACAATCAACTATTAATTGGGTCAAATCACTTAAAGAAGGGCGAATTACAACACAGAGTGGAATGGCATACCTGTATGGATGAAGGGACGGGCACTCACTAACGGTAGAAATGCCCGCGGCGCCCTCACTCAAAATAGGCCGGGGAGTCCACCTACTTCTATTCCGATGAATTAATTTACTGTACACTCTGACGTTGAAACTGAGACTATAAACTCGGTTTATCTTCACTAACAATGCTCTGACTCAGCTATCAAAAGCAAAATCAAATTGATTACAAAGGTTGGATGGCAACAGGTCCCAACATACAGCGTCTGCTACGAAATCCGTGGATTATATTCAAAGTTCCCTACAAACAAAGACGGGGAAACAGAGAAAACGGGGGACGTTTCCACTGGGGGACTCAGAAGGTTTTGTGGACGTTTGAGCGTAATATGAATCCTTAAGGTTTTCAGGTTAGCCGTTATCACGATCATGACAATTTGAGGTTTTTGAAATATGTAGTTAAATTAAACACGATTTTTCATATAGTTATGCGAATGATGGGAAGCATCGTGGTCTGGCACACACACACATACACGTTGTGTGGAGTCACTGGGTGGTTTGGAAGTGTTTATTTCCATTCATACTTTCGTAACTACAACCTATGGTATTTTTTCTTCGTGTTCATATATAGGTTGACAACTCTTTATCCGCAATTCCGAAAACCGAAAAGCTCTAAAAACCTTAAGTTTTTTTGAGGGGCTTTTTTTTTCTTTTTTTTTTAACAGGGATTAGTAGCCCACCCAGGCACAGATCGCTGACCCACATCGGGGCCTGGGGGGCGAAAATGTAATAGAAATAATAATTATAATAATAATAATTATTCATAGTAAATAAAAATTTTAATAAAAATACACCAAAATAAAATAATAATGATTACAATAATAATAATAATAATAATAATAATAATAATAATAATAATAATAAAATATAATAATAAAATTAATAATAATAATAATAATAATAACAATAATACTGTAATAATAAAATAATAATACAGTAAAGAAATACAAGAATGAAAAAAAGATGAAAAGTGAGAAACACGACCTAGACCTATGAATTATTATTATTATAATTTTTATTATATTTTCGACCCCCAGGCCCCAATGTGGGTCAGTGGTCTATGCCCGGGTGGGCTAATACACATTAAAAAAAAAAAAAAAAAATTCTGATAACCGAAAAATTCTGAAAACCGAAATGCCTCTGGCCCCAAGGATTTCAGATAAAGGATTGTCAACCTGTATAATGAAGATAATGCAGAGTATAAAATGCCATATACAATATTTGTACATAATGTCATCTATACAGCCGTACTATGACTGTGTGTGTTCGTGCATGTGTTGCCTCGTGATAGTTAGAGTGAGCCCCCGTCCAGAAAGGACACTGTTCTAACCTCCAGTACCGATCCAGGTGGGCTAGAGATTATGGTTTCCAAGTGTACAAGGCTACGGGAGTAAACCCTGAACGGAAAATCTGCGCAAGGAGCCTTGCATCAGGCAGACATGCTTACAGAGCTCCAACAAGACCCCAATAGCAGTACTGTATAGCGGAAGAGGTGACCAACAAACTGGACTATCAGCAGTCCATTGCAACTCTCCCTCTCCCTAGTCATTGAAACACTTGGCACCACTGGATCAGGAAAAGGGAGAGCCAAGATTTGTGGTTGCAGCCTGTGGTCCTGCCTCATCACATAAATCAAATCATGCGCAGCCATCATCCAGCTCTTCATACTCCTTGTCATCATCAAAACCCCTATACCCCCAAAAGTCCTATGGCAATGGGGACAGGCAGTTATAACTGCTGGGAGTCTCTAGTCACAGCTCTGTACATGGGTGGCACAGGTAAAATGGTCGTTTATGCACTGGGATCTAGGCAGCAGTGCAATTTGGTCTTGTCTGTACAACTGAGCAGCCCAGCCCTTTCGAGGATCCGCTCTGCTCACCCCACATGGGGAGGGAGCTAGAAAATGTGCCCTAAACATAGCCTTCCTAAGAAAAATAACCTGACTTGGCAACCGCACCCAGTAAGGTCATCCTTATGCGGTCGAAAACATAATCACAAATCAGAACAAAAACAAACTGTACAACCTCTTTTGGTCGTTGCATGGAATGTCAGGACCCTTCTGGATACTGGCACAAATGAGCGTCCTGAAAGAACTGCTCTTGTGGCAAAAGAGCTGGCTAGGTATAACATGACATAGCAGCCATTAGTGAGTCCCAGTTCACAGAAGAGGGTCAACTCACAGAACGGGGGTCTGGCTGTACCTTCTTCTGGAAGGGTAAGCCTGCTGCCGAGAGAAACCGCATTTATGGAGTTGGCTTTGCCATCTGCCAACGCATCCTACACAGGCTAACTAAAATGCCTATTGGGATCAACAAACTCCTCATGACACTCCGAGTCCCACTGAATCACTCAAGTCATGTCTTTTTCATTAGTGCATACACCCCAATACTGGATGCAAAGGAAGACATCAAGGAGACCTTTTACACAGACCTCGACAGAGTGCTAACCTCTATCCCCAGAGAAGATAATGTTATTCTCCTTGGTGACTTAAATGCCAGAATAGGCAGAGATGCTGACATTTGGCAGGGAACCATAGGGAGAAATGAACAAGGCAGGCGTAATCCCAACGGCCTATTCCTCCTCAGCAAATGTGCTGCATACAACCTCACTATCACTAATACCTTGTTTAGGCAGGTCAACAAGTTCAAGGGTTCGTGGCAACACCCACGATCCAAACACTGGCATCTCATTGACTACATCATCTTCAGAGAAGGGGATCGCCGAGATGTCATCAACACCCGAGCCATGAATGGCTCAGACCACTGTGGCATTGATCATTGACTGATCAGTGCCAAGCTATCACTTCATGTTGCCCCAAGACGTCGAAGGCAGCAAGCCTCCAGAAGAGGTTTTAACAGTAAGCGTCTGGAGGATCCAGAGGCAGCACATGCTTTCAGAGAGCAGCACGAACATCGGCTGATAAACAACTCGATAACAAACAACCCAAATCCCAGTGCCGAATAGGGTGTTCTCGACATTGTCATGGCAAAAACCTGCAAAGAGACCCTCGGCCAGAATGAAAGAATACACCAGAACTGGTTTGATGAAAATGACCTGGAAATCAATGTACTCGTCGATGATAAACGTGCTGCTTTAACTGACTAGCAGAATAACCCTCAGTCTCAGACCAAAGCTGATACCTTCCGCAAGAAGAAAGCAGCGGCCCAGCGTGAACTTCGCACTAAGGAACAAATGGATTAAAAATAAATCATGTGAAACACAAAAATTTGCAGATCAGCACAAGATGTGCAAATTTTTCAATTCCACTCAAACGTTTTATGGACCACTCACTTGTGGTGCAGCCCCTCTCCGCTCTTCTGAAAGTGACTCCCTAATTAAGGGTGATGAAGACATCCTTCAGTGTTGGAAAGAGCACTACCATTGACTGCTCAACTGAAACACCAATGTGGATGCCCTGACTACCCAGCAGGTCCCTCAGCATCCAGAGCTGAACCACCTTAGCTATCCTCCATCCCTGGATGAGGTAGCTACTGCCACCAAACAGATGAAAATTAACAAAGCCTCAGGGCCTGATGGAATCCCAGCCGAGGTGTATAAAGGAGGAGGACCTCTGCTTACCAGCCGTCTCCACTCTCTCCTGGAGAATATATTAGAAAAGGAGGAAATCCTCAAGCTCTTAAAGTTGCCTCCATTGTCAATATTCATAAGAACAATGGAGACCAGTCAGACTGTGGCAACTATTGCGGGACCTCGCTGCTGTCCTTAGCTGGCAAAATTATCGCCTGAGACTTCTTCCTGAGGCAGAAAACTTCCTCCCAGAATCTCAATGTGGCTTTAGACCATCACGTGGCACCACTGACACGATCTTTGCTGCCTGTCAGATACAGGAAAAGTGCAGAGAACTGCCTCGTGACCTGTACTTGCTTTCATCGATCTTCCCAAGGCCTTCGACTCGGTCAACAGGGAAGCCCTCTTGTGGAGCCTCAGCCATTTTGGCAGCCCACCAAAATTCGTCGCTGTTGTGAAGCAACTCCACGATGGCATGAACAGTAGTGTCCTGCACAATGGCACCCAGTCTGAGTTCTTCCCCATCCAAACGGGGGTTAAACAAGGGTGTGTACTGGCACCAACTTTCTTTTCCATTTTCTTGGCTGCCTTCCTTACTCGTGCCAGTGCCAACTCAGCAGGTGGGGTGTACATCAAGTACCAGATGAAGGGTCTTTTCAACATAAGACGACCTTAGGCAGGAACAAAGGTGTCGGCAGCTTCCATCACTGAACTTCAGTATGCAGACGACCTCACTCTTGTCGCTCACACTGAATGCAACCTGAAGGAGATCCTGAACACCTACGCAGATTATTATGCACCTTTCGGCCTTGAGGTAAATGTACGTAAGACTCAGATTCTCTTTCAGCCTGGCCCTGGTTCAGACACACCTCCACCATCCATCCAGCTTAACTGTACTACCCTCTCAAATGTTACCCACTCTCGGTATCTTGGCTCCCAAATGTTCACCACCACCGCGGACATCGATGAAGAGATTAAGCATTGGATCAGATGTGAATCTCAACCCTTTAACAGACTCCGAAACCATGTCTTCAACTGTAGGGAGCTGAAATTATCTACATATATCGAGCAGTGGTTCTCCCCACCCTGCTATATGGCAGTGAGACCTGGATCACATACAGGAGGCACCTCAAGGCACTTTAAAACTTTCACCAATGTAGTCTACGTTCCATCCTCCGAGTTCGCTGGAAGAGAAGAAAACAAATGCCAGTATTCTTGCTGACACCAACTATAGGAGCATTGAGGCTACCATTATCCATGAACAACTACGCTGGCCTGGCCATGTTACTCGAAAGGATGACAGTAGACTGACAAAGCAGCTACTTTACAGTCACCTTACGAATAGTAAACGTAATGCTGGCATAAAACTGAACAGGTATAAGGACAGTCTTAAGACAAACCTGAAAAAGTGCCAAATCGAGTTAAACCTGACTGCATAATGAGGCAGACAAGTGCCAACCTCGGAAAGATGTAGCTCCCCACATGTGCAACATCCGTGAATGACCCTGCCGGTCCCGTATTGGCCTCTTTAGTCACCTTAAAACCCACCAACGAAGGTGACATCCTAAATAACTTATACCATTTTATCAAAGCTGGATGATCGTCATACTCGATTCCAAGTGACAGCAAAGTATTAGTAGGATAGACAGTGTCTTAGTTTCTTGGGTTGACTATTGTAACTCTTTATGGGTTTACCTACCTAATGGTCTACTGAAGAAAGTTCAAACAGTGTTGAACAGGGTTGCCAGAATTATTTTTGCTCCCACTGAGGACTCGCACTACCCCAAGCTTGATTAAATTATATTGGCTTCCAATTAAAGCTAGGATAGAGTTCAAACTCTGTTTAATGACCACATGGGTTTCTGGTTAATAGAAATCTGGAAGTTCAACCTCTATGTGTTTCAACTTGTGATGATAGAAACAAAAATTGGAGGTTTTTAAGGCCAAAAAAATTCCAGTCTTTTTTACAATTTTAATTTTAATTTTTAATTAATAGTATAGTCCAAACAAACAACTACAAAATTAGTGATAAATAAAAACGTAAATAATTAACTCATGGTATATGACTATTTTTTTCATGCTTAAGAAGTTTGTTATATATGATGTAAAATTACAAAAGCCATATATGTAAAAGAAAATTAAAACTAATAAACATTGAACATTTTCTGCTTATAAAGGTACAGTAATTTCTATTTCAGTTAAATGAATATCTTAAGGTATACTCCATTATTAAAAATTTTCAAGGACAACAGTACATGACAGTTGAAAAATAGATCAATATCTTAAGTACAGTACTGTATAAATATATAAAAATGAACATAAAAAATGTCTAAATAACATCACCAACACTACAAATATCTCTATTGTTTTATGTAGTCCCCAAGTTTGCTGAAAGGAAAAATGTATGAAAAAAATTAATCACCACAGTATATACTTGTCTTTTATTTGAAAAATATAATAGCATACTCATGACACATCTTTCTTTCAATATTAATGGAATAAGATATGTATGTATACACAGGATGGAAATTAAATAAAAGATTAATTATTGAGCAAGCAAACATATTCTTTGATGCTGATCACTGAAACCTGATGTTACTGATGATGTCCCAGCACCACATTTATGTCAGGAATAAATTAAACTGGGTGAAAAACATTGTTTCTTCACAACTAAAAAAATTAACCAATACAGTGATCCGTCGGTTAACGAGATTTCGGTTAAGGATTTACCTTCCATAAGATTCTTAACTTCGGTTAACGAGCAATCCCTCGATTAACGAGTTTTTTACAAGCCACTTCAACATGTTTTCGCTTGCATTTGGCGGTCCACCAGCTGTAGTATTAGTCCCCCAATACAGTAATTGGTTTTAAGGCTTAAATTCCTTACTATTTTAGTAAATATCAAGATGTATATACTATTCAATAATTTTAAAAGTTTAATATTAAATGTTTTAGTCATTTTAACAATTATTGAACATAATTGAAGGTAAGGAAACTAGTTTCATGCGCGCCATCCAGCCTGACAACACACCAAACAGGCGCCAGTCTCTCTGTCTTTTCAGTGGAGGTAACATCTTGCTTGAGACTCTCTTCAACTAAATGCTTTTTCTCTGTGTTTGCAAGCAAATTATTGGTCATTTTTAAATTTATTTTACATATTGACAATATATAATGCAGTGCAGTGTTGATTTAAAGAAAATAATCTTGAATTACACCAAGAGTACTAAAATTTTATGGGTGAAATGGCGCAATGGGGTGACTTCTCTTCCACCCCAATGCCTTCTCTTCTCCCTTCTCCTCCACCCCCATTCTAATTCCCATCATCATCATCATCATCATCATCCAGGAGCCTTCTCCATACACACCCCAAAGTATGTGTACTTTTCTACCTTTTTTGTTGAATTTAGGCAATTTTCGGTGAGCTGGAACCAATTACCCAAAAACCCATTGAAACAATGGTTTCGGTTAACGAGTTTTTTGGTTAACGAGCAACCTGCTGGAACGGATTGTGCTCGTTAACCGAGGGACCAATGTATTCGATCATTGTTTTCACAATTTATAGCTGTATACGGTATGTATAACTTATAGTTTAATTTGTCATCTGGGAAAACATTAAGTACGTGTTCATTATTTTTCACTATGTTTTAGATGTGGTTTGTCCCTCAATGAATTAAATGGAATGTAAAATGTCTCTAAATTTATCAATAATATAGTAGGAAAATTTATATCCTGCAACAGGAAGGAAATATATGAATAAGAAATATGTGTAGTACAGTATAATAAAATGGTGTTCTTATGGTAAACTTGAAATCAGTATTTGTCTGCTGTACTGTATTCATGTTAATGGCCACACAGATGCACACTTTAAGAATTACCAAGGATTAAAATTCCCCCCAAAATATTTGTTGTAGAGGCTCATATTTTTCATACTTATTGATTTGATGATTGTGGGTTATTTCACCATATTTCAAGAATTTCGAATGTTGGCACTCATTAAAACCACAGACTTAGCAAAAAAAATAAATATAAAGCAATTGTGGGATCATAAAATATCATTGCTTTCTTTAATAACTCATACAAAGGCAAACGCCAAAACAACAGATCACACATCGTCTTTATGTTCAAGATTTGAGAGTCCTCTGTACTTGCAAGTCACTCATACGTTAAACCCAAGAACAATGTTTTCAAGGTGTCTCCATTATGACAGACGTCACATTTAGATTATAATGAAAATATGAGTTAAATGAACATTCTATGGATTATCTATTATGATTTCTGATCCTTTCATTGACCTCATCCAGATGTCCTGCACTGTGTAAGGATACTGATACTACTCAGAGGCTTCCTTCAGGTCCTTCTGGTGCTTGGTGATGTGTGTTAAGAGGTCAATCTGGGTCACAATACCAATGCACACCTCCTTCTCTATGACGGAGCCTTCCATATCTGCAACCATAAAAACATTGAATCAATAATGAGCAGGGTTTTTTTTTTTAATAAATAGGTTGTTGCTTAAAATTCACAAACTTGTGTTACAACATACACAAACTCTCCATTATTTAAAAATAGGGAGATTATAAAGTAAAGAGTACTCAAGAACTCCAGGGGACTCATATCGAAGCTTCCTTGAGTTCAGACATGTGAGTGGAACTAATCCAAAAATAAGTTTAAGATGTCCCATAATAGTGCTGTATCTGGGTTTCTAAAAGATGTCAGCTGTTGTACCAGCACCAGTGTACTGTACTTGTCATTTGTCATACTAAGCTACAAACTGCCATTCCATAATCAATCCCCCTTGTCTCAACTCACCTCAGCAATCCCATTAAGGAGGAGGGATAAAACTTAATTTACCTGACCCAGGCTTGGATATAAAATGGGATTTCACGATTATTCTCCCATTAATACCTATGGGCCTGGCTTGAGTCATTCAAAAGTCTGCAGCCAACTAGAAGAGGAAGTTATGAGGTCATATGCAAGGTTATTACCCAAGGCCTTCAGTGAAACTCAGTCCAGACAGTGATCCACAAACAGCTTTGTTGATGTCCAGGCCTCTCTAGGAAGTATGGATTTCACAAACATCCCTCTCAGGAATACTAGCGAAGGTGTGACTCCATTACACCATTTGCCTCAAGCATAAAAGAATCTAGCAAACTAACTATTGTAGTTTCAAAAACAAACCAAATTCCAAGGATCTAATAAAAAAGAATCCTTAACCCTTAGGCCCTGGGTGACGTTCCAGAATGTCCGTCCAGCGCGCCCCGGGTGACGTTCCAGAACGCGCGCCTATTCCCGCCACTGTTTAAATGCCCAGCCTGGGTTATCAGGTTCCAGTGTGACTATTTGCCTCTCACACCACACGCTCGGCCACAGAGAAGCTTCCTAAACATAATTACCTACTTTTGTTTGTTTCATTTTCATTGTTTGTCCATTTTATCATGTTGTATCAAAGTAATATTGCTAAAAGTAGTGTAGTTGTACTGTAGGGTAGTATTACTGCAAAACAATGCTATGATTAGGTACTCCTCGACTTATGACCTACTCGACTTACGACCACCCGGACATACGACCGCCGCAGTCATACCAAATTTTTTTCAAATTACGTATTTTCGAGTCCCGATGTTAGTGATCGTGCTGTGTACTGACAAAATTTTCGTTTGTAATTCCCTTTAAAATGGCTGGCAAGCTTAAAAGTTAAAGTTTTGTGGTGCTGAGAAGAAAAAGAGACACCCATTTTAGATTTTCTATGTATTATTTTCGCATTTTCGACTTACAACCTGGATTTGGGTCCCTAGCCCCGTTGTAAGTCGGGGACTGCCTGTTATAAATGTATTTATTTGTGGAATTATTATTATTTTATGCATTATTTGCTCTACCAAACACAAAGACAACCAGGCACTTTTTTTATGATATATTATGCAAATAAAATATTCTTAATTAATTATTTATAGCAAATAAGTTTTAAGATTAGTAAATACATACATTATTGGCCACCTCGGACACAAAGGCAAGCTTAAAATAGCTGCTAAGTGCCGAGGGACCAAGAGCGTCAGCTGTCAAACCAACACTGTCTCCTCATCTCCTCCCTCCCTCTCCGCGGTCACGAAAGTTTCTTGAGGGTCAATATATAAATCTTGTTGCATATTTTTTTCTTTTTTTTATCATTTTAAAAGGCTAAAAATTATTTTTGGAAAAGTTGATTTTTCTCGACTTACCCCCAAGTGGGGGGTACTGCCACCAGCATCCTAACCCGGGGCTTAAGGGTTAACCCTCGCCTTATTTGTAACATCATCCCTTCTCATGCAGGGGGATTATCTTTTTTTTCTTCAGATCAATTTTTTGACAAACGGATATTGTTTGATATGAAACCAACTGCATTCTATGTAAAACTGGTAGCTCTTTTCAGAAAACAAAATTAAGACTAAATATTTTTGATGATGTGAAATTATGCATTACAGGCATTGGCGATCGCTATGTGATGGATCGTATATTGATTTTAATAACTTATGGGGAAAAACAGGTTCCATTCCTGAGTAACAGGAGAGCCCAAATAAGTTTTATATGCTGCTGCTATAATGATTAAATAATGTCTAAAAAACTAAAATAATTCATATAGACATGAAATCAATAAATTAAAAAAAAAAATTTACCTTCCATGAACATGTGTGTATAGACTTGGCAGGTCACCAATTTAGATGGCAGTGTAGCTACATTGCCACTCTCCTCCTACCAGGTGAAGCTGTGTTAGTGTTATTTTTCAACTCGTAATTTTGATTAGATATACATATTTTTATTAATTTTCTTTTACTCTGTTACGTGGATTACGTGTCTGGTATTAAGTGTGCAATCATGGGAGGGGGAGAGTTGGTGGTGAGGAGCGGTGATAGTGGGGAGCGGTGGTAGTACAGAGCGGTGATGCGGGGGCGGTGATGGCAGGAGGGAAGGGATAGTGGGGGGCGGTGATGTGGGGCGGTGATGGTGTGGAGTGGTGATGGTGGGGAGGCGGTGATGGTGGGGGCGGTGATGGTGGGGAGGCGGTGATGTGGAGTGGGTGAGAGTGGGGGCGGTGATGGTGGGGAATGGTGATGAGTGGGGAGGCGGTGATGGTGGGGCGGTGATGGTGGGGGCGGTGATGGGGGGAGCAGTGAAGGTGAGGCGGTGGAGTGAGTGGGGGAGCGGTGATGGCGGGGACGGTGATGGTGGGGGCGGTGGGGTCGGTGATGGTGGGAGTGCTGGTAGTACAGGCGGTGAGTGGGGGCAGTGGCGGGGCGGTGATGGTGGGGAGCGGTGGAGGCGGTGATGGTGGGGCGGTGATAGTGGTGTGTGGTGATGGTGGGGGTGGTGGTGGTACAGGCGGTGGTGGGGGCGGTGATGGTGGAGGTGGTGATGGTGGGGCGGTGATGGCGGGGCGGTGATGAGTGGGGGAGGTGATAGTGGGGAGTGGTGGTGAGTACAGAGCAGGGTGAGTGGGGAACGGTGATAGTGAGGAGCAGTGATGGTGAGGGAGCGGGTGTGAGGTGGGAGCAGTGGTGGAGTGGGGGTGTGGTACAGGCGGTTGTGGTGGGAGCGGTGATGCGGTGATGGCAGGGGCGGTGTGGGGGAGGCGGTGATGGCGGGGGCGGTGATGGTGGGGAGGCCGGTGATGGTGGGGGCGGTGATGGTGGTGGTGGTGGGGCGCTGGTGGGGGCGGTGATGGCAGTGAAAGTGGGGTGATGAGTGGGGTGGTGGTGAGACAGAGCCGGTGATGGTGGGGGGCGGTGATGGGGTGGGGAACAGTGATGGTGGGGTGGTGTGGTACAGAGGGTGATGAGTGGGGCGGTGATGAGGGGCGGTGATGAGTGGGGGACGGTGATGAGTGTGGGAGGTGATGGTGGTGGCGGTGATGAGTGGGGGTTGGTTGGTGAGCAGAGCGGTGGTGGGGAGGTGATGGCGGGGGAGCGGTGATGAGTGGGGGAGGCGGTGATGAGTGGGGGAGAGGTGATGGGCGGTGATGAGTGGTGGTGATGAGGTGGGGTGGTGGTGGTGAGGTGGGGTGGAGTGGGGCGGTGATGGCGGTGAAAGTGGGGAGCGGTGATAGTGGGGGAGGCGGTGATGGTGGGAGCGGTGTGGAGTGGGGAGCAGTGATGGTGGGGAACAATGATGTGAGGTGGTGGGTAGTGCAGGTGGTGGGTGGGGGATGGGTGATGGTGGGGGTGGTGATGGTGAGGTGGTGGGAGGTGGTGGTGGTCGCGGTGATGGGGAGGCGGTGATGGTGGGGGAGTGGTGATGGTGGGGGTGGTGATGGTGGGGGCGGTGATGGTGGGGGAGTGGGGTGATGGTGGGGGCCGGTGATGGTGGGGAGGTGATGGCAGGGGGCGGTGATGGTGGGGAGCAGTGATGTGGGAGATGTGTGGGGGGAGCGGTGATAGTGGGGAGGCGGTGATAGTGGGGTGTGGTGATGGTGGGGTGGTGGTAGTGCAACGGTGATGGCGGGGGGAGGCGGTGATAGTGGGGAGCAGTTATAGGTGGGGAGGCGGTGATGGTGGGAGTGGTGGTGAGTGCAGGTGATTGGAGTGGGAGTGGTGATGGTGGGGGTGGTGGGGAGCGGTGTGGGGAGGTGGTGGTGGTACAAGGCGGTGATGGCGGGAGTGGTGTGGTGGGGGTGGTGATGGTGGGGGCAGTGAGTAGTGGGGACCGGTGATGGTGGGGCGTTGATGGTGCAGTCAGTGGTGATAGTGGGGGGCGGTGATGGTGGGGGGAGGCGGTGATGGCGGTGATGGTGGGGGCGTGTGCGTGTGTGGGGAGCAGTGATGTGGGGGCAGTAATGGCGGGAGGCGGTGATAGTGGGGAGGTGATAGTGGGGCGGTGATGAGTGGGGGTGGTGGTGGTGCAAAGGCGGTGATGGCGGGGCGGTGATAGTGGGGAGCGGTGATAGGTGGGAGCGGTGATGGCGGGGAGCAGTGATAGTGGGAGGCGGTGAGTGGGGAACAGTGATAGTGGGAAGCGGTGATAGTGGGAAGCGGTGATGGTGGTAGCGGTGATAGTGGGAAGCGGTGATAGTGGTGAGCGGTGATGGTGGTGAGCGGTGAGTGGGGGCGGTGATAGCGGGAGCGGTGATAGTGGGGAGCGGTGATAGTGGGGAGCGGTGATGGTGGTGAGGCCGGTGATGAGTGGGGATTGGTGGTGGCGGTGATGGCGGGGAGTGGTGATAGTGGGGAACAGTGATAGTGGGATGCGGTGATGAGTGGTGGCCGGTGATGAGTGGGATTGGTGGTAGTACAGGCGGTGGTGGTGGGGAGGCGGTGATGGCGAGGAGCAGTGATGGTGGGGGCGGTGATGGTGGGGGAGTGGTGATGGTGGGGAGCGGTGATGGTGGGGAGCGGTGATGGTGGTGATTGATGGTGGGAAGCGGTGATGGTGGTGAGCGGTGATGAGTGGGGGGTGGTGGTGGTACAAAGTGGTGGGGTGGTGATGGTGGGGAGGCGGTGATGAGTGGGGGGAGTGATGGTGGGGAAGGCGGTGATGGTGGTGGCGGTGATAGTGGGGAGTGGTGGTGGGTGGGGGGTGAGGTGGGGGGAAGCGGGGAGCAGTGATGGTGGGGAGGCGGTGATGGTGGGGAGGGGTGATGGTGGGGAGGGGTGGTGGTGGGAGGTGGTGATGGTGGGAGTGGTGGTGGCCGGTGGTGGGGAGGTGTGGTGAGTGCAGGTGGGTGGGGAGGTGATGGGGGGTGGTGGTGTGGTGGTGGGGAGTGAGTGGTGTGGTGTGGGGGAGGTGGTGGTGGTGGGTGGGGTGGTGGTGAGTGGAGTGGGAGCGGTGATGTGAGGTGGGTGGGAGGTGGTGGTGAGTACAGGTGGTGAGTGGGGGAGGCGGTGATGGTGGGGGCGGTGTGGTGGGGAGGCGGTGATGGTGGGGTGTGGTGGTGGGAGCGGTGGTGTGGTGGGGAGGCGGGTGGTGAGTGGGAGGCTGGTGGAGGTGGGGGCTGGTGGGGAGCGGTGGGTTGGTGCAGAGGCGGTGATGGTGGGGAGGTGGTGGTGGGGTGGTGGGGAGGTGTTGGTGGTGAGGTGGTGGTGGGGGTGGTGTGGTGGGGAGCGGTGGTGGTGGCGGTGGGGGGGTGATGGTGGGGAGTGGTGAGTGGGGTGGTGGTGAGTGGGGTGGGTGGGGATGGTGATGGGGAGCAGTGATGTGGGGAGCAGTGATGAGTGGGGAGGCAGTGGTGGGGAGGTGGAGGTGGTGGGGGGTGGTGGTCAGGTGGGAGGCGGTGGTGGGGGTGGTGGTGGTGGGGGGCGGTGGTGGGGGTGGTGGTGGTGGGAGGCGGTGGGTGGGGGTGAGGTGGGCTGTGGGGGGTGGTGGGAGGTGGTGGGGAGTTGTGGTGGGAGGTGGTGGGGAGGTGGGTGGGGGGGAGTGGTGGTGGGGAGGGTGATGGTGGGAGGCGGTGGTGGGAGGTGGTGGGGGGAGCTGTGATGGGGGGTAGGGTGATGAGGTGGGAGGCGGTGATGGTGGGAGCGTGATGGGGAGGGGTGGTGGTGGGGCGGTGATGGTGGGGTGGTGATGGTGGGGAGGTGGTGGGGGCGTGAGTGGGGTGGCGGTGATGGTGGGGGAGGTGTGAGGATGGGTGTGGAGTGGGGGAGGCGGTGGTGAGTGGGGACAGTGGGGTGGGGTCGTGTGGGAGCGGTGATGGTGGTGAGCGGTGGTGGTGGGGTGTGGTGGTGAGTGGGCAGTGGGTGGGGGTGGTGGTGGAGCAGTGGGGGGGAGGTGGTGATTATGGAGGGTGATGGTGGGAGGCGGTGATGGTGGGGCGTGATGGTGGGAGGTGATGGTGGGGAGTCTTGGTGATGGTGGGGGTGGTGGTGTTGGGAGCAGTGATGGTGGTGGTGGTGGTGGTGGTGGCAGGGATGGTTGGTGGTGGGGTGGTGGTGGGGGTGTGGTGGTGGTGAGGGTGGTGAGATGTGTTGGTGGTGGTGGGGGGTGTTGGGTGGTGGTGGGTTGTTGGTGAGGGTGGGGTGGGGGGTGTTGGGTGGTGGTGGGGATGTTGGTGGTGGTGGGGGTGGTGGTGGTGGTGGGGAATGTTGGTGGTGGTGGGGGTGGTGGTGGTGGTGGAGTGTTGGTAGTGGTGGTGAGGGTGTTGGTGGTGGTGGTGGTGGTGGGTGTTGGTGGGTGGTGGGGAATGTTGGTGGTGGTGGGGGTGGTGGTGGTGGTGGGGGGTGGGAATGGTGGGTGGAGTGGTGGGGGTGGTGGTGGTGGGGAGTGGTGTGGGTGTTGGTGGTGGTGGTGGTGGTGTTGGTGGTGGTGGGGGTGGTGTTGGTGGTGGGGTGGTGGGGTGTTGGTGGTGAGTTGTTGGTGGTGGGGGTGGTGGGGTGGTGGGGTGTTGGTGGGTGGGTGGGGGTGTTGGTGGTGGGGGTGGTGGGGTGTTGTTGGTGGGTTGTTTGTGGTGGTGGTGGGGTGGTGGGGGTGTTGGTGGTGAGGGTGTGTTGGGTGGGGATTTTGGTGGTGGGGGTGGTGAGGTGTTGGTGGTGGGTGAGGGATTGTTGGTGGTGGGGAGTGGTGGGTGGTGGTGGTGTGTTGAGGTTGTTGGTGGTGGGGGTGTGGTGAGGGAGTGTTGGTGGTGGGGAGGTTGTGGTGTGGTGGGGTGAAGTGGAGTGGATTGGTGGGAGTGTTGGTGGTGGTGGTGGGAGGTGTTGGGTGGTGTTGAGGATGTTGGTGGTGGTGGGAGTGTTGGTGGGGGTGTTGGTGGTGGGTTGGTGGTGGGGGTGGTGGGGTGTTGGTGGTGGTGGTGGGGTGTGGGGTGTTGGTGGTGGGGTGTTGGTGGGGTGGGGTTGGTGGAGGGTGTTGGTGGTGGTGGTGATGTTTGGTGTGGTGGTGGGGAGTGTTGGTGGTGGGGGGTGTTGGTGGTGGGGGTGTTGGTGGTGGGGAGTGTTGGGGTGGTGAGTGGGAGTGTTGGTGGTGGTGGGGTGTTGGTGGTGGTGGGAGTGTTGGTGGTGGTGGGGGTGTTGGTGTGGTGAGGTGGTGTGGTGGGGTGGGGGTGTTGGGGTGGTGGGGTGGTGGTGGTGGGGTGTTGGTGGTGTGGGGTGTGGGGTGGTGTTGGTGGGGTGTGGTGGTGGTGGGGGTGGTGGGGTGGGGTTGGTTGGGGTTGGTTGGTTGGTTGGGGTGTTGGTTGGGGTTGGTGGGTGGTGGTGTGGGGTGTTGGGGTTGGGGAGTGGTGGTGGTGGTGGGGGTGGTGGGGGTGTGGATGTTGGTGGGGTGGTGGGGAGTGTTTGGTGGTGGTGGTGGTGGGGTGTTGGTGGTGGTGGTGAGGGGTGTTGGTGGTGGTGAGGTGGTGTTGGTGGTGGTGTGGTGGGGTGTGGTGGTGGTGGTGGGGGTGTTGGTGGTGGTGGTGGGGTTGGTGGTGGTGGGGTGTTGGGGTGGTGGGGTGTTGGTGGTGTGTGGTGGGGATGTTGGTGGTGGTGGGGTGTTGGTGGTGGTGTTGTGGTGTGTGGTGGGGTGGGTTGGGGTTGGTTGGTGGTGGTGGGGAGTGGGTTGGTGGTTGGGGATGTTGGGTGGTGGTGGGTGTTGGTGGTGGTGGTGGTGAGGAGTGTTGGTGGTGGGTGGGAGTGTTGGTGGTGGTGGTGAGGTGTGTTTGGTGGTGGGTGGTGGGGAGTGTTGGTGGTGGTGGGGGTGTTGGTGGGTGGTGGTGGGTGTTGGTGGTGGTGGTGGTGTTGGTGGTGGTGGGGTGTTGGTGTTGGTGGTGTTGGTTGGTGGGGTGGTGGTGGTTGGGGTGGTGGGGTGGTGGGGTGGTGGGGGTGTTGGTGGTGGGGGTGTTGGTTGGGATGGGTGGTGGTGGGGATGTTGGTGGGTGGTGTTGGTTGGTGGGGTTGGTGGTGGTGGTGGGTGTTGGTGGGGTTGGGGTGGTGTTGGTTGGTGGGGTTGGGGTGGTGGTGGTGGTGGGGTGGGGTGGTGGGTGGGTGAGGTGGTGGTGGTGGTGGGGAGTGGTGGGGGTGTTGGTGGTGGGGGTGGTGGGGGTGTTGGTGGTGGGGGTGGTGGGAGTGTTGGTGGGGTGGGGGTGGTGGGGTGTTGGTGGTGGTGGGGGTGGTGGTGGTGGGGTTGGTGGTGGGGTGGGATGTTGGTGGGTGGTGGGGTGTTGGTTGGTGGGTGTTGGTGGGGTGGGGTGTTGTTGGTGGGTTTGGGTGGGGTGGTGGGGAGTGGTGGTGGTGGTGTGGTGTGTGGTGGGGTGGTGGTGTGGTGGTTGGGGTGGTGGTGGGGTGGTTGGTTGGGGTGGTGGTTGGTTGGTGGGGTGGTGGTGGTGGTTGGGGGTGGTGGTGGTGGGTGGTGTGGTTGGTTGGGGTTGGTTGGTGGTGGGGTGGTGAGGTGGGTGAGTGTGGGTGGTGAGGTGTTGGTGGTGAGGTGTTGGTGGGGACTGGTGGGAGGAGTTGGTGGTGGTGGGAGTGGTGGTGGTGGGGGTGGTGGGGAGTGTTGGTGGTGAGGAGTGTTGGTGGTGAGGTGTTGGTGGTGGGGAGGTGGTGGTGGGGGTGGTGGTGGGGTGGGGTGGTGGTGGGGAGTGTTGGTGGTGGGTGTTGGTGGTGGGGAGTGTTGGTGGTGAGGTGTTGGTGGGGTGGGGTGGTGGGACTGGTGTGGGGGTGTGGTGTGGGGTCTCTAACAGCATTGCTGGGGTTTGGGGACTGCAGCCAGCAGGAGTGGGGCTGGGGTAATATACAAGGTTGGGGGCAGTTCAAATTTTTGACAATAAAATTTCCATAAACAGGGCAACCATTGTGAATAGTGGAAATGGGTAACAATAAATTGATTAGGATAAACGGGGTTCTGAATACCGAGGCTATGAATAACGGAGTTTGCCTGCATACAGTAGATATCTACAACTGTCTACTGTAGTATATAGTTTATGTTCTTATTATAGTTTAATTATATATGTACTGTACATTATAGCCTTTGCATATTATATATACATAGATATTTTATCTTTCCAATGCCTATTAAATATTATGAATATATGTGAATTATGCTGTACAGTATATAAAAAAATATTTCAGGAAAACATCATGGGACACCAATTACCAGTATTTAGTGGATGGACCACCCATTTATTCTCTTTTTATTGTCTAATCTTATTCATCAGGTACACAATAAAAATCCTCTTGCTCATCTCCTCCATCATGAACAGATAAAGTTGAATTGATACGTGATAGAAAAAATGTCTGAGACATCATTTTGTTGCATGACAAAAAAAGTTTGTGTGAGAGACCTAATTCAGACTCCATTAATTTGAAGTAACAGCTAAATTGTAAAATTTTCACATGGGTGAAATAAAAGAAAAAAAAATTTGGACAACTCTACAAATTATTCAATGTCGGTACAGTCCTACTGGTGAGCAGGTTGGAATGGGCAATTTACTACCTGCTACCAATACAAATCTTAGACTTTTTCATTTGAGGACATCATACTATTGGTTTATTATGTATAAAATTTTAGAAATACAATTTTAGCAAGCATTAACTTGGAAATCGTTAGTGCTGGCACAGAACAGTACCACATGGTAATTTTCCATGATGCAACCAGATCATGGAAAATGGTATCACCAGATATTTAGGCATTGGTATTGTCTAGGCCTCCAACAACAGCAATAAGTGGTTGTACAGTTGTATATAGTGAATAAATATTATTAGTGTTAGCATAACTTCACCTACACTAGTTGTAGGTTATGTGAAAAAAATAATGTTTTGTTAGGGCTTACATAATACTGTACAGTGTGTACTTTCCATGATGTCATGAGCTTACAAAGGGACAAGAACAAAAATACCATTAGTGTTAGCATCACTCCACATGTACCATTTATTTATATTAAGAAAAATAATTTTCAAAATAATGTTTCATTAATATTGACCACACAGCTATTTAACCTTATGTTAACACATACAGTAAATTACACATAGCACAAACAGGGTAATTCAAAAGGGTAGAGCCCTGAGGATGTAGAATTAGTGAAGTTTGAGTATATAAACAACATTAAATGAATAGCAACTGGTAATTATATTATGAAAGAAACACATGCAGTAAATGAGAAAAAGAACAACTCTCAAACCATCTTTAGCATCTACTGTATAGGGTGGTCCAAAAATTAAAAGTTGGAATTTCAATTTAGACACACGTCACCCTAGAACCTTCACCTCAAACATGTCTTCAGGCAAAATTTCAGTTCCTTCTCAATATTCAAGGGTCCCACATTTCATGAGCAGTGAGGGTGAACTGCTCTCTGAAGAGGTGATCTTAAGAGCATTAATGGCCTTTGCCATCCATTTGGCTTGGTGGGAGGCCCCAGGTGCCCTGGTCTTCACACCTCCCTCAGAATTTCTCCCAGGACAGTGAGTTCCTTGTAATCGTCCTGAGCTAGAATTTTTATGATACTAAAATAACTAAACGTTTTGTGGGACCCCTAAACATCATCCAATTTTCTTCAAACTTTATACAAAGCTCGTGTACATGAAGTGCAACTAGGGCACCAAGTGCTCGCTTGGACAACAACTTTCAAATTTTCACCCTATAATTTGGACCACCCTACTGTACAGTTGGCTCCACTACTACATTGCCTATCCTCTCTTCCCCTGAGGTGTGAACCCCGAACTCTGAAGTGTCTGAGAAATTCGAAGCATTTGCTTGTGAGCAGGAGGAAGAGGGGAGGGGCGTGTTAGGAGGGAAGACGGGATACTAGGGGGTAAGGACGGAAAGCGTATATTAGTTGGGAGATTTTACAATGCAGGATAACACTTTGACAATAATGATGGGTTTCCTCAGCTGAGTGCAATCGTCTAATGCTGGCCAGGTGAAAATACTGTACTGAAGTTACAATAGGATGAGAGGATGAATTCATGTTCTAAGTAAGGCATTCCTTTACAAAAGGGGGTATTTATGATCAAATGGATTACGAATATGTAGAAGCAGCTGAATAAAACTGTCTGGCGGTAGCCTGAATAAAACAGTTAAGAACACATCATAGTGAAGGGATTAGCTAGTAATCATAACAATCAGGAAGTGGGCACCACATATTTATTGTAATATAACTTTGATGTGAACAAAAATAGTTCAGTTGCCAGCTGTCTGGTATAGAATTAGCAAATCACATAGTTCAGTTGTCCCAAACAGTGAGGTTAAAAAATAATACAGTATTTGTTATTATTATAATTATCAAATGCACACCGGTAATTTATGGTTGAGTTATGGTGAGAATACAAATACAGAACAAGTGATACCCAGTACAGTAGACCCTTGCTATTCGCGGGTTTTTTATTTGCGATTTCGATGATTCGCGGTAAGCAGATGGTGGTTATGGTGGGAATGGGACAACTGGCCGCCGCCATCTGGCCGCACCAACTGGCCGCGAAATTCGTGTGCCCGACTGGCCGCCAGCGGACTGGGGGTAAACTGCAAAGCCTATTTTGCGCTCTATGTTAGGTTAGGTTAGGTTAGGTTGTCAACAAAAAGTTCCATATGGCGGCCAGTTGGGCTGCGGCCAGATGGCGGTAGTTGTCCTAGACCCGGTTATGGTGGCTAGGTTGCAAGCCTTTTCCCGCAGCAGCGAGTCACCCCACTCAGCATCTTGTGTTGTGCTCACAAAACTTTAGTGTTTCTGTGTGAAGTGGCCCCTAAAAGACTGTCTTGTATCAGTGCTAGTGGAGGAAATGTAAAAGGCAGAGGTCAGTGATAACTGACAAAGAAAGTTTTATAATTAGATAAGTTAAAGAGGGGCAGAGTGCTGGTGATACAGTAGTGCACTTAGGTAGTTGCTATTTGCGGTTTTGCCAATTCGCGCCATTTCTTGGAACCTATCCCTCGCGAATGGCAAGAGACTACTGTATTTCAAGCAACTAAGTTGTGGGAATTATTAACCTTAGGTTCACATTATAAATTGTTAGTTAGAATAAATGTCCTTTTCCAGATACATAACTCTGATTGTTTTGATTTTTGCTGTATTACTTTTCTACTCTATCTCTATATTCTGACATGAGTCTGCTTATGTGATAGTTACTAGATTTATGGATTATGAAACTGGGTGATGGAGGCAAGGAGGGTGGGGGAGTGGGGAGTTGAGTGACAACATAGAGGAAACCTTATTACTGAGCAGCAGCTACAGGTATCCCTCGTTTAATGATTTCCTTAATGATTTTTCGGTTTAGCGATTTAAAATTTTTAACACCTTTTCTCATTTAACAATTTAAGGTTTTTGGTTTCTCACTGTGAAATATTTCGAGGGTGGCAGAGATAGACAGAAAAACTGTGGATTCGGTGCTCCAAGTGCACATCTTTAATATAATGTGGCTTAGAAATAAAGAAAATATAAGTAATATCCCCGTTAGCCGGAACAATTGGTGCAGAGCACTTCCGAATGAGAAATTTCCAGCTAACCAGAGGGCTTTCTCAAACCTGAAAAATTTCCTTATCCCTGGAATCATTTCCGGTTACTGGGAAAAGTTTCAGAGTCTAAATTAGACATCTTGCACAGACTACTATTAGCCCACTTACCCAGAACATTTCTGGGTGCTGGGGATGTTTTCCTTGAGTCTAAACTACCACAGTCCATAAATACAGTTCTAATTAAATTACAAACTCCATTTCTTTACTATAATAATCCAGCATAGTTTATCTAAAAGTTTGGTTAAATAAATATATTTAAAATTAAAAAATCTATAGGATATGGATGTGAATGAAGCTGTGGGGGATTAGTGGGTCTCATGACCTAATGATGTCTTGAATAAACACAAAACAAAGTATTTTTAGGGAGATTGTGATAAGTATAAAACAAAGTTGTATCCCTTCAACATTACATTACATAACATTTTAAAATATGGGTGAAGGTGTGTGTAATTAGAGATGGGTGGAAATGAGTGTTGCCAAGCACTTCTACAGCTGATAATTACTTCCTTTCCTATTTGATCACATAAATTGGCATACAATGAGACATCCTCATGCTTGCTGTCTTAATTTTTTTTTTTTTTGTGTGTGTGTGTGTGTGTGTGATGAGGAGATGAATTTGATACCATGATGATCCTTAATAAATTCTCCATGAGACGTTTCCAATAAGATATCCTTAAATAAAATAAATAAGAAAGAAATGTTGATACCACGGTCAATAAAATCAGTTCTAATTTCGTTTGACACCATTATTTTTATCAAATACAGTAATTCTGAATACTTTATCTAAAAGGTATGGTTAAATGACTATATTTAAAAACAAAGCTCTATATGGTACAGGCATGAATAGAGCTGTTACAACTTGTAGGAGCTGTAGTTATTTACACAAACACCACTGTACAATATTGTTCATACTGTAAACATAATAATGTATACTACTGTATATATTGTATTCACCAGCAGATCCTGCCATCTTTAGTCTAGAATAGGCAGACACTTCACTCAGCTGACTGTAATACATAACTGAAATCAAGTCTTAACACTTGTGATGAAGGTTGGGTGGGAGATTATTGGGTCATATTACTAACCTGATCTAATGCATTGTCAGGTCTCCCACTGTTGGGTGGGGGATTAGTGGGTCTATGACCTGAAAATGACTTGAATGACACTATTTTTTACCTATGAGGTATATATATAGTACTGTACTATATTGAATATGAAGGGAACAGGTATTAATAAGCAGGGAGTAGATGCAAATGGCGTCTGAATTAAACTTTCATTTTTTTTTGACTGGTTTGGCAATACAGTTATTTTTGTTTGTAAATTTATATTTGGTATTAATTCCATCATTTAGGAATGACAGGAGGTCTCATTAGATCTCTTAAGCTGGCGTCATATGACATATCGGACTGTGATTGGGCCAGCATCCTACCTCCCTCCACTGTGATTGGTCTAATGTTACATAACGTGCCCTGCCACCAGAGGAAAAAATCGCTGACCTAGCTGGGCCAGTCTCATTGTTCTCAGTCCGGTATACAATTCTCTCTTGTGCCCGCTATTCCTCTGCCAATGGCCGGACCCACCTGAGAAACCTTGAACTACAGTAAAAATCCGGACTGCTGGATTGGGTTGGTCGGATTTTGGATTTTCGAATTCTCAAGCGGTACTTTTAAAATTCAAATTAAAGGAGGAATAAAGAGAGAGATGAACAGGTACATTTTGATAGTTTATTCATTAGCAAATATAGCATGCTTCATTTATCAAAACGAGCAGTTTTAATGAAAAAGCTGATTCTAGAATTTTATTTTTTGCCTTTTTTATATCATAAATTGTAGACTTTCCAATGTTGTATGTTTCCATTAGAACAGTATTGCTCACACAATCTATTTTCTTCAGTTTGTAATTTAAAATTCATATTCTTTCTCTTCACACAACAAGTTTAAGAGCCATTATTATGCAGTACTCTGTAAATAGAAAAGTAGGACTCAAAATTACATAAGTTGTCACAGTTTGATTGCTCGTTTTAAATGGGACTCTTATATATACCTGTGAAAGCATATGAACACAAAAAAACAAAAAAAAAAAAAAAAAAAAAAAAAAAAAAAAAAAAGGTTTGAGTTTCAAAGTCCGGATTCTCAGGTGGTCGGATTTCTGGCATCAGATTTTTTACACTTACTGTACCTGGACCAAGCCATGGTTATGTGAAGGAAGTCATCAAGTTGGGGAAAAAATCAAGCTCATCCACAGCAAAGACACAGTCAAGCATCGGTATGAAGTGTCTAATAACCTTCTGTCGAAAAATTTTGGAAGCAGTATGTCCAGATGTATCATAATAACATCAATGCCGTCAAAGTAACATTACGGGTTCTTAAACGCCACCAAACACAGCCAGCCAAAGGTCAGTGACAGTGATGGTGACTTTGAGGGTTTGTCAGGCCTGACATCTGTGGTGGATAGTGATAGTGATTCACCTGAGGGCTCTGCCCCTCTGCCTCGGAACCAGCTCCCATTCCCTTATGCCAACCCATCTCTTCTACTAACGTAAGTGTTAAACCTTGATTTTTCTTTTACCTGGTACAGTATATTATTCTCTTATTGATATTTCTCTTCAATATTATGTGTTGTGCATGCCATCAAAAAATTTAGATACTATTTTTACTCGACGTGCGTATTGTGTGGAAAAAAAGTGAGTCTGGGGTTGGCCCAGTCTCTATTTCAATTAATCTATGTTCTGTTATTTCATTTAGCGTTTCTGTTTACACACACACACACACACACAAACTCCGTGTTCCGGAAGCCCGGTTTCTGAATTTACCTCTAATGGAATTTGTAAGTTATGACCAATGATTTTATGGCGTTCGACCGTAAATCTGCCCTTACGGAATTGGGGTAAATTTTAACAATTAAAAAAAATCACTTTATAAAATTTAAATTTTCTGTTAAAATTATAATTTGTTTGGTGTGGATTTTTTGTATTTGCTACCGGCGTGGGGCGTAGCCATGTGGAGTCACTCCATTGTTTACATCCAGTGTGAAGCATGTTTCTCGCCCAACAGTTTGATGCAACTTTTACAAACATACAGTGAGTACAGTACAGTGCATTACCCTTATTCAAGATGACTGGAAAGAGGCCATCAAGTGGAAGTGACCGCAGTAGTGCAAAAAAAGTCGCAAAGGTGATTACAGGTCAATATTTTTATTTATTCCAACTGTATTTCTCTTCATATTACATGTATATCATAAATTATTTAATGTCCCGTTGTGTGTTTATAAATGTTTATTTTCATTCATAAAAGTGCTTGAATTACTTTTTGGGCGAAAAAATTCCTTAGGCATATCTCCAGTTTATAATGGAAGTCAATGGGAAAATAGGTTTCGCGTTACGGAATTTCGCGTCCGGTCAATTTTCCAGGGACGGAACCCTTCTGTAACGCGGAGGATGCCTGTATAGTGGTCCCACGGTTAACGAACGTTTTGATTCAAAATTTCGTTAACGAATTAGCTCCCATAAGGATTTTCAGTTCGATTAACGAACAAAACTTTGATTAACGAAATCCTTACGACAAACACTTTTTTGTTGAGTGCATCAGCTGATCAGCTAGTCCGCCAATAAAGTAATTGGTTCAATGTTTACATTCGTTTCCAATGAAGTAAACATCAAAGAAAGTTCTCTTGAATATTTCTGCATTTTTTGTATTAAATTTATTGGTCATTCTGAAATTTAGTTAACATATTGATAATATAAACAGTACAAGGAACAGTTTTTGTGCCCATCAGCTGATTGAATCACCCAAGAACCTTTCTCAGTTTAACTTTGTTTACAGTGGAGTGAACATCGATTTTGTTGGTCTCATGAATATTTTTTGCATTTTTAGATTAAAATTATTGGTCATTCTGAAATTTAATTAACATATTGATAATATACAGTGCAGAAATTATTATGAAACATGAAGAAGGCATTAGAACCAATGCACTCTGTAAACAATATGGCATGTCATCATCGACCTCTACAATCAGCTGTTTGATATGTAAACAAAGCTGCCGGTAATATGACATACACACCTCAAATTAAATTAAAATACAGTATTCTATTGTTCTTTATTTATTATTGTACAGTATACTGTATAGTACAGTACAGTATAGTACAGTATATTCTTCTTTCTGGCGGTCAATTGTACCCGTGGAGGTCCGCGTAAAATGGTGCATAATAACAGAACATATGGGATTAATTGAAATAGAGACTGGGCATTTAAACTACACTTTTTCCGACCAATCGTGCATTGTAGTAAAAATAACATCTTAATTTTATGATGGTATGCACACAATTAATATTTAAGAAATACAGTACATCAATAAGATTAGATTTTTTAACACTTACGTTAGTAGAAAAGATGGCTACATGGGGATGGGGTTGGTTCCGGAGGCAGAGGGCAGATTATTGGCCCTCACCTGTATCACTACTTGTATCACTATCCACTGCCAGCAGCTTGCAGCGCCTCTTTGTCAAACCCCTCAAAGTCCACATCCTCACTATCACTGACTTGGGCTGGCTGTGGTGGGTGGCGGGTGAAGAACCTGGTAATGTTTTGTTGACTGGGCGACTCAGCGCACTCCTGTTCAAGACCGCCCCGCAAAATGATGGAATGAACCGTGTAAATAAAAATTGTCGGTCTGGCAAGGTGCCGCGTAAATGACCAAATGCGTAAACCAAATCCGCGTAAATCGAGACTATACTATACTGTACTGTATTCAGTTTATATTTAATGTTTTGTTAATTCTATTACCGGTATGTATACTTTTTCTGTGAGTGGGAACAAATTACCCAATAACTCATTGAAAAATAGATTCGTTAATCTAACTACTTTCTGAACGAATTTTGTTTGTTTAATGAGGGACCACTGTATATATATATATATATATATATATATATATATATATATATATATATATATATATATATATATATATATATATATATATATATATATATATATATATATATATATATATATATATCGTTGCTCTGAAGATGTCTTGAATAAAGACTAAAGCTAAGGTATTCGCTGTTTCCATTTTCTGTGATTTTATATATATATATATATATATATATATATATATATATATATATATATATATATATATATATATATATATATATATATATATATATATATATATATATATATATATATATATATATATATATATATATATATATATATATATATATATATGCACTCTAATTTATGACCTACCTGACTTCACTATCAACCTTATACCATACCTAATCGTTATAGTCGATAAAATATTTTTCAAATCACGTATTTCCCATAATTGAATGGGTTTCCGTCCCGCATTTACAGCGTGGGCTGGGGTCATTTCTCGGGGTGGGTGTACAGCACTACGCCGTATTCGCCCAGTTGCGTTTGTCCATTGTTGTTTAGTGATCGCTTGTGTACTGAAATTTTGTTTCTAATTCCCTTTAAAAGAAGCTTGGTACAAAAAGTGAGTTCTCGTGGTGCCGATAAGAAAAGGAGACAGCTGAATTACTTTCTAGATGAATGAATATAATAATGCAATATGAAAAGGGAAGCGGTGGCAATCCATTTTATGCGGACCTTGGCTTCTCTTTAATACGATATCAACAATTTTGAAGGATAAGAAGCATTTGCTACTATTAATAAGGGGGTGCAATTGTTTGAAGAAATGGATCAAAATGTTGAGCTGGCAAAAGTTGACAGACAGATCCAAGATGCACGTGCTTGCTACAGGGATATTTACAATGAAAAAGAAAAGGTAAACTGTGCAGTCTAAATTGGACATATAGTTGTACCCCGCTTTACGCTGTCAATTGAACCCACAGGGTACCGCGTTAAGTGAACAACAGAACATATGGGATTAATTCCAATAGAGACTGGCCCGACCCCCAAACTCCACTTTTTGACGACACACAACTATGTTGAAGTAAAAAGTTTTTTTCTTAACTTTAGTGATGGTAATGAACAAACAAGTAATACAGAAGAGATTAGTTAGGAAAAATAAAGGTTGGGTTAGGAAAAAAAAGGTTAGGTTAGGAAAAACTAAGTTAGGTAACACTTGCGTTGGTAGAGAGATGGGTCGGCATATGTGATGGGGCGGAGGGAGGGAGGGAGGAGGGGAGGGGAGGGAGGGAGGAGGGAGGGAGGGGGAGGGAGGGAGGAGGGGAGGGAGGGAGGGAGGAGGGGGGGAGGGAGGGGAGGGAGGAGGGAGGAGGGAGGGGGAGGGAGGGGAGGGGAGGGAGGGAGGGAGGAGGGAGGGAGGAGGGAGGGGGAGGGGAGGGGAGGGGAGGGAGGGAGGGAGGGGAGGGAGGGGAGGGGAGGGGAGGGGAGGGGAGGGAGGGGAGGGAGGGGAGGGGAGGGAGGGGAGGGAGGGGGGGAGGGGAGGGAGGGGAGGGGAGGGAGGGAGGGGAGGGGAGGGAGGGAGGGAGGGGAGGGAGGGAGGGAGGGGGGGGAGGGGAGGGGAGGGAGGGAGGGGAGGGGAGGGGAGGAGGGAGAGGGAGGGGAGGGAGGGAGGGGAGGGAGGGGAGGGGAGGGGAGGGGAGGGAGGGAGGGGAGGGGAGGGAGGGGAGGGAGGGGAGGGAGGGGAGGGGTGGGAGGGAGGGGAGGAGGGAGGGAGGGAGGGAGGGGAGGGGAGGGAGGGAGGGAGGGAGGGGAGGGAGGGGAGGGAGGGAGGGGAGGGAGGGAGGGAGGAGGAGGGAGGGAGGAGGGGAGGGGAGGGAGGGAGGGAGGGGAGGGAGGGAGGGAGGGAGGAGGGAGGGGAGGGAGGGGAGGGGAGGAGGGGAGGGGAGGGGAGGGGAGGGAGGGGAGGGGAGGGAGGGAGGGAGGGAGGGAGGGAGGGAGGGAGGGAGGGAGGGAGGGAGGGAGGGGAGGGGAGGGAGGGAGGAGGAGGGGAGGGAGGGGAGGGGAGGGAGGGGAGGGGAGGGAGGGAGGGAGGGAGGGAGGGGAGGGAGGGGAGGGAGGGGAGGGGAGGGAGGGAGGGGAGGGGAGGGAGGGAGGGAGGGAGGGAGGGGAGGGAGGGAGGGAGGGAGGGAGGGAGGGAGGGAGGGGAGGGGTGGGAGTGGGGAGGGAGGGAGGGAGGGGAGGGAGGGGAGGGAGGGAGGGAGGGAGGGGAGGAGGGGAGGGAGGGAGGGAGGGAGGGAGGGGAGGGGAGGGGAGGGGAGGGAGGGGAGGGAGGGAGGGAGGGGAGGGAGGGAGGAGGGGAGGAGGGAGGAGGAGGAGGAGAGGGAGGAGGAGGAGGGAGGAGGGAGGAGGAGGAGAGGGAGGAGGAGGAGGGAGGGAGGAGGAGGAGGAGGAGGAGGAGGAGGAGGAGGAGGAGGAGGAGGAGGAGGAGAGGGGAGGAGGAGGAGGAGGAGGAGGAGGAGAGGAGGAGGAGGAGGAGGAGGAGGAGGAGGAGGAGGGAGAGGAGGAGGAGGGAGGAGGAGGAGGAGGAGGCGAGGCAGGCGGGAGGGGTGGGAGAATTTAAAAATAGCGTTCTCGAGCGGGACACTGCGCGAGCAGTGGGTAGATGAACCTCGCTTAGTGAAAGTTCGGTTCTGGCGAAGCACCGCGGATATGAGGAAATCGCGTTAAGTAAACAGCGTATACTTTAAGAAGTCCCCACCGCTGTCTCACACCCCACCACTGCTGCCTCTTCTCCCTAAAAGATGATCCAGTAACACTTCAACAAGCAAGTATGTTAGCCTGTCTGAAGAAAAAGCGAAATTGATGAATTCACCCAGCCCTGTCTCCTCCTCTGCTTCATCCAATTAATGTAGTTCCATGTTTAATTAAAAATTATTGAGGTCCTAAAAAATTCAAGCTGACCACATTAAAGGTAAGTGCACAGGAACACATTATTCATTTTTCTTATTGATTACTTTACTGTACCGTATTTCATTTTATAATTTCTATGTTCTGTATTATTTTCTGCATTTTCGACTTACGACCTGGTCAGTGAACAACATTGCTATCATCCAGGCTTTCTTGTTGTGGAGGTAGAACCGGGAGGAGGTGCATGTCTTAAGTTCTTGGGTCACGAACGGCTTTGGCACGGTGACAGCAGTATGGGTTGGATCATGTGTCCTGCAGCTTTGTCACAGCAGGAGACACATACGATCTTTGGCCACCTTTAGTCCGGTGCACTCTTTTCTCTCGAGAAAATGAACGTCGTGGCTGGCATCTTCTTCCACCACAAGCCAGTTTCCTCCTGTCAGCATTGAAAACTGCTCCAGCTAGGCCCTTCTCCTGATAATCTGTAAGACATTGGATACTCCCTAACTGCATCATCTAACGAGGCTGACTCACCAGTGATCCTCAAGTTGAGCAGGTTGTAGCTCTTGAAGTTCTCAAACAACTGCTTACCGCCTTAAAACCTTTTTGAAGTATTACCAGAACCACCAGCACTAGCACCACCTTCTCATCGTGGGAATTGGTATCATAGGACCTTGGCTTTGTCATGGATAAATTTCTGGCTGAGGTGGATGTGCAGCAGATAAAGTCTCAACCAACCTACCTGAACAGTACCTTACCCAAGTAAAAGTATAGTAACATCATATGATTTAGGTTATGTCAAGCAATGTGTTTAGCTAGCACTTCTGTATTTGAAGTTCCACCATTCTTAGAAACAGAATGCACGTTGTCATGCTGCCAATAACAACACAACAATGGCACATGGAGGAAAAAAACATGATTTGTAAGTGATACAAACTTTTTATGTCATGTTAAAGAAATGTCAGTGAAACAGGTAATAGTTGGTGGTCCTCAAATGGGCTAATTTGTTCTAGATGGTTGCTCGTTAACCAAATTTGTTATTGAAACCATTGTTTCAATGGGTTTTTGGGTAATGTTCCAGCTCACTGAAAGTTGCCAAAGTCAACAAAAAGGTAGTAAAGTACACTTACTTTGAGGTGTGTATGTAGAAGACTCGATGATGATGCTAATGAATTAGCAATATGCACCTGAACGAAGTAATACCGA
>NW_024713129.1:8264286-8312837 GCF_018991925.1 Homarus americanus
GTTACGTATTGCTCTCTAAAAAGTCCCTGCCCCATGTCCTTATTTCATCAGATATACCTGGTGTAGTCTCGAATTTTTAAGACCAAATTATTTGCAAAAATTGGGGCTCGACCCTAAACGTGGGTAATAGTTTCGCTAGGTTGAAAAATATTTACTAGCAACTACCAGCAAACACGGAACGACGCACTGGGTCCATTCACCAGCTGGGGAGGCTTGCACAGTTGCCAGGCAGATCTTCAAGCAGCCATCATAGCAAGCCCAAAGTAGCCAAATGCATGGTATGGTATACCGTGACAGAACGACATGTAAAACAAACTTCATTTTTTAAAGTTTATTTATAGATACTGTACATAAATTTTTGTTCATTACATTTGAAACATCAATCTTTGTTAAAAAATTGAAACAAAAGAAAACTACGATACCGTATTTTCATTAAAAATATTACATCACAAGTATTTTTACCTTTTAACTGTGACTGAATGAATATATTCTCAGAAATAAATATGGAAATGAATATTTGGCTGAAAATGACGCATATATTACAGTGAAAGTGGATAAATCAGACAAAACAATGAATTTCGCTTGTTCGGAAGATTTGACCGTAATCGCCAATGGTTTTCAGTTAAAAAACTGGAAATCGTACTGCATACAATAATATTCTATCCTATCATTAGCCTCATAATCCCAATAAACAACTGAAAAACCATTCGAAAAGCTATTACTGTAACATCTTTTGAACGAAAAGAAAGCGAAGTCATTGCTACAATTTTATCCCACTTTCTACTGTACGACGCTATTTCAGCAAAATATTACATTTCCATATTCTCAGAAATAAATATAGTTTTGTTGAAACGTAATGCAGTATTTAATATTAAAATGTACTGGCTGGCATCTCCACTGGCCCCTGCTCCCGCCAGTCACCACCTCCCCACTCTATCCCTCCCGCCCACATCAAGCCACTACTGTTATTACAATAATATTCTATCCTAATTCACTTGAATAAATAATAACATACCATATTTCTGAATATTTTCATTAAAATCCATCAAAATCATTTTCCTTGTCATCATCTTAAGACCAAACAGCTACCCCAGTCTTCTCCTTGGCTAGAGGGTACGGTTTTCGAATCGTTAGTTAAAAAATGTTACATCACATGTATATTTTAACTTAAACTGCGCTTCTGAATGAATATATTCTCAGAAATAGTAGTTTTGTAAAACGTCATGTATTTCAATGTAAAATAGATAAAATACTATGAAAAAAAACAAAAGACTTTACCTAACCTTCCATGTTCAAGAGATGTTACTCGTTTTTTAATAGTTTTCGTTAAAATATTGTTATATTACAAATGATATTCTATTCATACTGTGCTTGATATACTACATTCACGGAAATGTAATATTTTTATGAAATGAACGATTTATTACAGAAAGGGATAAAATCATAATAAAACAATGACTTTCTTTCATTCAAAAGATGTTACCGTAATCGCTTTTGAATGGTTTTCAGTTAAAAAAGTTGCATCAACAAGTGAATTAGATAGAATATTGTAATACAACAGTTTTTAACTGAAACCATTCAAAAGCATTACTGTAACATCTTTTTGAACGAAGAAAGCCAAAAGTCATTGCTTTTCACACTTTCCACTGTGATACCATCTATTCAGCAAAATATTACATTTCCATATTCTCAGAAATAAATAGTAGTTTGCTGAAATGTAAGTATTTCATGTAACAGGATAAACTACATGAAACAAAAAGACTTTACCTAACCTTCCGATGTTCAAGATATGTTACTCTTTTTTAATAGTTTTCGTTAAAATACTGTTATTAGTGATATTCTATTCATACTGTGCTTGATATAATACATTCGCGGAAATGTAATATTTTTGCAACTACAATTCTGATGTCAACATAAGCGTACAGAGAGACTCGACTGAGTGAGGGAGAGCTGCGTGTGTGTGTGAGGTTGCGGAGCGGGCGGTGTCCAATGTTCGTAATACGCCGAGTTGAATGCGCGCACTATCTGAATTTACTTCAATTACTTCAATGTACAAACATTCCTCAGGCAGGGCAATCAGCCATACAAATCCGTGTATGCTAAACCAAAAAGATGTTAAGACCGACTATACCGAACTTTTCCGCCCCTACAACAGCGTATGGGCCTCTCAGGTGTACAGCATCCGACCCATAGCCAACCCATCGTTGGTATTTGACCGCCGTTGTTGTTAGTGATTGCGCTGTGTACTGACACAAAATTTTGTTTGTAATTCCCACAAATTGGCTGGCAAGCATAAAAGTGAGACGCCCTTAGGCGCTTATAAGAAAAGGAGACAGTCAATTACTTTTGAGATGAAAAATAAAAATAATAATGCAATATGAAATGGAAAACAGAACCATTTCAAGCAACCTTAGCTTCTCTCACTCGACGATATCAACAATTTGAAGGACAAGGCAAAAGGCATTTCATACTGTTAATGAGGGGATGCAAATGTTTGAAGAAATGGATAAAAAATGTTGAGCCTTTTGCAAAAGCTGACAGAATGAACCAAGATGCACTTGCTTGCTGTGAGATTTACAAGAAAAGAAAAGGCAAACAGTGTAGTCTAAATTGGACATATACTTTAAGAAGTCCCCCACTGCTGTCTCCTCACACCCCACCACTGCTGCCTCTTCACTCCCTAAAGATGATCCAATACCTTCAACAAGCAAGTATGTTAGCCTGTCCGAAGAAAGCGAAATTGATGACCCACCCAGCCCTGTCTCCTCCTCTGCTTCATCCAATTAATGTAGTCTCCATGTTTAATTAAAAAATTATTGAGGCCCTGTGTGCATTCAGCTGACCACATTAAAGGTAAGTGCACAGGAACACATTATTCATTTTTCTTTATTGATTACTTTTACTGTACCGTATTTCATTTTATAATTTCTATGTTCTGTATTATTTTCGCATTTTCGACTTACGACCTGGTCAGTGAACAACATTGCCATCATCCAGGCTTTCTTGTTGTGGAGGTAGAAAACTGGGAGGAGGTGCATGTCTTTGTTCTTGGGTCACGCGAACGCTTGGCACGGTACAGCAGCATGGGCTGGATCATGTGTCCTGCAGCTTTGTCACATAGCAGGAGACACATACGATCTTTGGCCACCTTGAAGCCCGGTGCACTCCTTTTCTCTCGAGAAATGAACGTCGTGGCTGGCATCTTCTTCCACCACAAGCCAGTTTCGTCAGCATTGAAAACCTGCTCCAGCTTGTAGCCCTTCTCCTGGATAATCTCAGCTAAGACACAGGATACTCCCTAACTGCTATATCATCCACTGAGGCTGACTCACCAGTGATCCTCAAGTTGAGCAGGTTGTAGCGCTTCTTGAAGTTCTCAAACAACTGCTTACCGGCCTTAAAACCTTTCTTTGAAGTATCACCAGAACCACCAGCACTAGCACCACCTTCCTCATCATGGAATTGGTCATACAGGACCTTGGCTTTGTCATGGATAAATTTCTGGCTGAGAGGGATGTGGCAGCAGATAAAGTCCTCAATCCAACCTACCTGAACAGTACCTTACCTAAGTAAAGTATAGTAACATCATATGATCTAGGTTATGTCAAGCAATGTAAGCTTAGCTAGCACTTGTATAATAGTTCCACCATTCTTAGAAACAGAATGGCATCGCGTCATACAATAACACAACAATGGCACATGGAGAAACAAAACATGATTTGTAAGTGATACAAAACTTTTATATCATATGTTAAAAGAAATGTCAGTGAAACAGGTAATACAGTGGTCCCTCGGTAAATGAGCACAATTCGTTCTAGATGGTTGCTCGTTAACCAAAAAATTTGTTAACCGAAACCATTGTTTCAATGGGTTTTTGGGTAATTGGTTCCAGCTCACTGAAAATTGCCTAAAGTCAACAAAAAAGGTAGTAAAGTACACTTACTTTGAGGTGTGTATGTAGAAGACTCCTGGATGATGATGCTAATGTGAATTTGAAGTGGCAGGTGGAGGAGGAGAAGGAAGTGGAGGTGCAGGAGAAGCATTTTACTGCTTCTTGGAAGGCGAGTCACTTTCCATGAAAATGTCAGGAACCTCTGGACTGACAGATTCTCCAGCAAGAACATCCTCTCTCCTTAAAGTGGAAGGCAGAGGGCTGTTATCTTGTTCCCTCTGCCTTTTAGTGAAGAAACTGTCAATTTTTTTCTGTGGGGGGGGGGGGCATCTCTCCTCCTCATCATTAACTGATGTTTGAAGAAGGAGACCACAGTGTCCTCAACATGACACAAAGCAAGTTCTGATTTTTCAACATCTGGGTGCCTTGAAGCCAGTTTCCTGAACTTCTCCCAGTGGTGAGCAACATCTTTCAACTCTGAAGTTAACATATGGTCATATGTTAACATATAACATATGGTCCTCCTCACCATTGTCAACCTCTAACATCTCATCCAGTTGCTGCAAATCATCAGGAGTAAGTTCCTGTTCATTAGACGTCACAAGCTCTTCCACATCATCCTCCTCCACTTCAAGGCCCAATGACTGATCAATGGACACAATCTCCTGGTCCAACTCTGCTTCTTCCTGAAATCCCTCAAAATCATGGACTACTGATGGCCACAGTGCTTTCCATGAAGAATTGAGGGATCTAGTAGAGACTTCTTGCCATGAGGACACAATCAATTTTACAGCCACAAGGATGTTAAACTGTCTCTTCCACAACTGTGACAGTGTTAGATCAGGATCAGTGGTAGTTGCCTGATGACACCTCCTGAACATTTTCTTCATGTACAGCATCATAAAGTTGCTGATCACATTCTGGTCCATTGGCTGTATGATTGATGTAGTGTTGGGAGGCAAAAACAACACTTTCACAAAGTCAAATTGAGACTCCAAAGTGCTGGTAAGTTGAGGGTCATGACCAGGGGCATTATCCATGAGGAGAAGAGCCTTTAAAGGGAGTTTATTGGTGGTTAGGTAGCTCTTCACAGAAGGGCAAAACACCTCAACAGCCCATTCATTAAAGAGCTGTCTTGTTACCCATGCCTTACGGTTGGACTTCCAATAAACTCCAAGCCGTCCTCTTACCGCTTTTTGTTGCTTGAACACCCTGGGGTTCTCAGAGTGGTAGACAAGCATAGGCTTCAGTCGGAAATCCCCTCAAGCATTGGCACCAAGCAATAGAGTGAGACGGTCTTTCATGGGTAAAGAGGCTTCATCTCTGGTGATGAATGTCCTTTTGGGCATCTTTTTCCAGAACAGCCCAGTTTCGTCCACATTGAAAACTTGCTGTGGAAGATAATTTTGTGTATCCACCAGTTCTTTAAATTCTACTAAAAATTTTGCTGCCCCTTCCTTATGAGCACTGGCAGCCTCACCATGCCTAACAACACTGAGATGTCACTCCTTTTCTTGAATTTTTCAAACCAACCCTTGCTGGCCCTAAAATCCTCAAACTTTGTGCCTGAAGAACCAGGTTGATCTTCCTTTAAATGTTCGTATATTTCCCTGGCTCTTTCATAAATAAGTTCAGTAGAAACTGAATCACCTTTCATCTGTTTTTCCCTAATCCAAATGAGAAGTAACCTCTCTGTTTCTGCTATTACGGATCTACCTTTGAACACTGGTAGATTTGTCTCTCACTTTCACTTCCTGGAATTTGTCTTTCTGTGAAAGAATTGTCGACACAGTTGATGTCAACATGCCATATTCTTTGCTAAGCACATTTGTTCTAATGCCTTCTTCATGTTTTTTAATAATTTCCTGTTTCACCTGGATTGAAATCGCTTTTCTTGATTTCTTGGTGTAAACAGTCAGAACAGTCCCACCACCTGTTGTCTCTCGTGAAGCAAGCATATAAATTAAAGAAAATACTTGCAGTGTGTTTAATATATTTCAGTATGTTATAAATAAATAAATAAACAAATAAATCGGTAAATCCATTTCAAGTAAATGAAACAATTGTATTCGACACCGACATTAGTTCCAGTTAAATAACAGACGTTTAAGTGAGTCACTAGTGTTTACACAACACCAACCGGTAACATTTGATGCCATGACTCGAAGTGAATTGGCCTTATTTTAAAAAAGCATGGATGTGTAAACAGCACTGGTCAATGGGATGGTTGGTAAAGGACTACTGGGTCAGTAAGCTCCCAATGGTTAAGTGTCACATTTGGGGTACCGGTCTTATACAGCGAATAGGGCTCAAAAGCTACTTTTTAAATGGACATTTTTGGGGTCGTCTTATATACCTCGTCGCCTTGTAGGCCGAGATATACGGTAAATGAAATAACAGACCATATGGGATTAATTGAAATAGAGACTGGGCCCACCCCCAAACTTCACTTTTTCTGACACAATACCCATGTTGTAGTAAAAATAACATCTTAATTTTATGATGGTATGCACACACACATAATATAAAAGAGAAATATTAATAAGAGAATAATATACTGTACCAGGTAAAAGAAAAATCAAGGTTTAACACTTACGTTAACTTAGGTTAGAAAAATCAAGGTAAGGTTAGTTTTAACACTTACGTTAGTAGAAGAGATGGATCGGCGTACGGGAATGGTGGCTGGTTCCGAGGCAGAGGGCAGATCACTGGCCCTCAGGTGAATCACCATCACTATCCACCATAGTTGTCAGGGCCTCCCTGACAAATCCCTCAAAGTCACCATCACTGTCACTATCACTGGCATGGGCTGGCTGTGGTGGGTTACAAGCGAAGAAGTCTGTGATGTTACGCCGATGGCTAGTGTTGATGTTATGGAAGACTTCATAGTGGTTATGGTCAGGGTCGTTGGAAAGGATGAGCTTCAGTTTCTCTGCACACTCGATGGCATCCTTAACATTACCATGCGTTAACTTGTGTTCTTCTCGGGATGACGCACCGCCTGTCTCTTCACTGACGCAATCGTCTTCTAACATCTCGTCGGCAGTCACCTCAGGATCCCTTTTCACCTCCATAATGTCGTCGTTGGTGGTCTCGGAGAAGCCTGCAGCTGTAACACCCTGCGCAGCTTCTCTGGCAAGTCCACTGCCACTGCAACAGACTGAACCTCACCAGTCACAGGTGGACTCTGCCTCCCACCTGGGATACCTTGCAACACATGCCGCCATGCGTGACGAATCGTTGCTGCAGACAGCTGATCCCATGCCTCCACCAAGAAGTCAACAGCTTTCTTGACGTTAAATTTCTTCCAAAACTGTTTGACGCGAACTTCTTGATCCGCCAACTTTTGTTCCTCGTCCTCGTCGCTCTGGCTATCGGTGTCACCCAGGTTACGCAACTCATCCTTAGTGTTGGTACAGTTGTTCATGAGCTTAAACTTCTTTGTAGAGAATGCAGCCTTAACGTTGCCTATCAACTCCTGGCCATGGGCTGGATTAACGACGTAGTGTTGGGAGGAAGGAAGACCACTTTTACATTGGGGTGACGACGCAACAGTAGGGGCGAGTGTCCTGGTGCATTGTTAAGGAGCACCAAAATGTTGAATGGAACATTCTGTTGCTCGCAGAATTTCTTGACGTTGGGAACGAAACAGTCGTCAAACCAGGAGAGGGACAGAGCAGAGAACATCCACGCCTTATGTGCGGTTAGCCAGTGGACATTTAGCTTGGTCACGTCCGTGTTCTTGTAGGCGTGCGGCTTGCGGGCTGTATGGATCACCGATAACTTGAGTTTACAGGTACCGGAGGCATTGGTGGTAAACAAAACGGTGATGCACTCCTTCTGCAACTTCCGGCCCCAACACTTGCTGGCAGACTTGACAAGGAAGGTCTTGAAAGGTAGCTTTTTCCAAAACAGACCGGATTCATCCACGTTGAACACCTGGTCGTCGGTGTACTGTCCTTCCTCCATAATCTCACGTAAAAACGGAGGAAAATCACTAGCCGCAGCACGGTCAGCACTAGCTTCTTCACCACCAATGTTAATGTTGGTGATCTTGTTCCTCTTCTTAAACCCTTGCAGTCACCCAGAGGAAGCATTGAAGGGTTCGGGCTCTGCAATTCCCATCTTACATGCCACTGCTACATACAGTTCACGTGCGTACTCTTGAACCAACTGTGTGTCCACCGCCATGTTCCGTCGTGCCTGACGAATCAAGTAGCTCACAAGTAAATTCTCCGTCTTGAGAAGCACCTTGTTCTGGCAGTACTTCAACATTGAAGGACCTGCAGACTTTGTGATGTTCATGTGTTCTTTTATCTTGGATGCATCCTTCTTGATCGTCCGGATCGTAGATTCGTTAACACCATGCAACATTTGATATGTTATTATTACCACCACGCTATGTGTACTATCCCAGTATACATCACACACACACACCCTTCAACACCACCCACACACCCCCAACACCACCCTCACCATCACCCAACATCACACACACACACCCCAACATTACACTCCTCAACAGCCACCCACACACACTCCTCAACAGCCACCCCCCCCCCCTCCACACACATTCCAACACCACTCACACATCCCCAAAAAGGCAATTAAGACAGCAAGCATGAGGAGTGAAGGTCTTATTGTATGACACGTATGTGTGTGTGACTGCGTGGTACCAAGTTAAATATCAGCTGTTGAGGAGTGCTAGCCAACACTCATTTCCACTCCATCTCTCTAATTACCCACACCTTTCTGCTTTCTCACTCCATATTTTAAAATGTTATGTAATGTAATGTTGAAGGGATACATCTATACTCATTTATACTTATACTTATCACAATCTCCCTAATAATACTTTAGGTTTTGTGTTTACTCAAGACATCTTCAGGTCATGAGACCCACTAATCCTCCATCCAAGAAAGGGTAACCTGACATTCCATCAGAAGGTCAGTAATATGAGACCCACTAATCCACCACAGCTCCATGGGAGTGATAAATAAGTCTTTGCTGTAATATTCGGCTTTGTTCATACCAATATCCTATAGATTTTTAACTGTATTTATTTAACCAAACTTTTTGATAATCTATTCTGGATTATTATAATAAAGTAATGGAGTTTCTAGCTTAATTAGAACTGCATTTATGGACTCTGGTAGTTTAGACTCAAGGAAAACATCCCCAGCACCCAGAAACATTCTGAAGAAGTGGGTTAATGTCCATCTGTACAAGATGTCTAGTTTAGACACTCGGAAACTTTTCCCTGTAACCGGAAAAGATTCCTGGGATAAGGAATATTTCTGGGTTTGAGAAAGTCGTCTGGTTAGCCGGAAATCTCTCATCCCTGAAAGTGCTCTGCACCAATTGTTCTTGTATATCCCTTCACAGTAGTGCAGCACATACACTATTTTCTCCATATGCTGAAGGAGTTGGTGGCAATGCTCATAGCATGGGATGAAAAACTTTGCATTTCAGGCTCAGTACCATAAAAGTGAGGCAGATGACAACTGCTGCAAAATATTCAACCTTAAAGGGTTATTAATCATATGTAAATTAAATCCAGGTAGCTAAAATCTGACCCCCTCCCCCCCTGAAAAAAAATTTATTAAGGTCACACAGTAACTTGATATACATTTGAAGGCAATTAAAAGACAATTAAGAGAGAAAGAAAAGCAAGACTCTTGCATAATTGTTATCTTACCGGGGTGTCCCCTGCCTGTTCCAGGTGGAGTTGGGAGGGAGAAAAGATGATGTAATGCTCAGGCTAAATAAGGATGATTATTACAGCAATATCATTCAACAATTAAAATATTAAAATTATTCTGCATAATATTATACAATATGAGAAATTTATAGAGACAAACACCTTCTGACAAGGTCTACTTTCACAGTTTTAATATGAAAATTATTCTGAAGATTATCTAAGGTCCTTTAATTTCAATGGATACACTTCAGAAAGGATTCATGTAATTGTTCAAAAAGTGTGCTAACTCTTCCCCCTCCCCTCCCAACCCATCAAATACCACCATTATTTAAGACATCCTTATCTTTAGTAAGCCCATCTAGAATAGAAAGAAGGATGAGTGGAAGTAATGGGTGACTGATCTTGAATTTTGTTATTATCATAGATGATTGGATATACCATAATGAACACTGTCTCAACAGCCCCTTACAATGCTCTCTAAGCACAGTGGCAATACTATGATGTACAGTTTCTATGACAATATCCAAGGCCACTGATTCTCACAGGAAAAAAAAATCCTTAAATGATATCAATGTTGCCCCTTATGGCCAAAGAGACTGAAGGGCCTTTAAACAGTCACTCTACTATCATTAACCATCTCCAATCAATCAAAGAAAAGGAAACTAATTCAAGCAATCCACACATTATGTTCAATGAAAAAATGAGGGACTCCCAGGAACCTTCCACTTATGTGACTACTCTATACTCCTCAAATCCAATAAAACAGGAAAACTAGAGATGGAATCTTTCCATAATCAACCACATCCCTTAAATATAGAGATTAGCAAGCTTGAATCAGCTGTCTGAAGGCAAGAACTACAAGTCTACACCACTGAGCCATTGTACTTGCACCACACAACCCAAGTAGGCCGTGAAACAGGTCTCAGGCTTATTTACCTCATGGCCACCCAAATAGAGGTGGCCATGCTGAGAAGGCCAGTGTCAAAGGCCATTTTGAAGCCCAATACTGATCTCAATTCCACAGCCTGAGCTGGTAGACTGAGTGTGTGCAGAAGCATTTCCTCATATTCATTCTACATGATATCTTGGTGAGCTTGAAATTATGTCCTTTGTAATGGTGGTGCGTTACATCATGAAAAAATAGCCCAGGTTTACATTTTCCATCCCTTTCAAGATTTTAAGTCACTATGAAAGCTGCCCTATTGTGTCTTATTTGAAGAGCTGTTAGTCCCAAGGCCCTCATTCTACTTGGCTAATCAAGGTTCTGGAATCATCTTAGTTGCTCTGTGTGGCACCTTTTCTAGAGATCTAGAGATAGTAAGTTTTTCTGGAGGTAGGGGTTTCCATGCCTGTATACAGCAACTCAGACTGGGATGTATGAGATACTTAAAAAGTTGAAGGAGCATTTTGCTGTCTTTGTATTCAAAAGTATGCGCGTTATACAGGTAATTCCCAAATCTTGGTTGGCAATATTCACTACTGCTCCCACTTATTGCACTGCTTTTAGTAAATGATCTATCACAATACCAAGATTGTTTTCCTATCAACAGTATCCAAGAAAGTGTTATTAACAGAAAAGTTGTGATAAGAGTTGTTGCATCATTTAGCAGATTTTTTTATTATGTATATATTTACCGTATATACAGTATTACCCCGCCTAACGCGGTTTCACTTAGCGCGTTTTACCATATACGCGGTGCCTCGCCAGAGCTGAACTTTCACTTAACGCGGGTTTTTTCCACATATAAGCGGTGAGTGTCCGGCTCGAGAGCTATTTTTAGATTCGCCCCACCCCCCCACCCGCCACCCTGCCTAACTGCCTGTTTTAGCTCATAAAATTCATACAAATTACCCAGCCAGAATATAATTTACATTGCTGGAATTCTTATAATTTGGTGATCATTTTGAATATAAACATCATAGATTTTGCATTAGACATACAAATTTTAGATGTAAAGTTTATTCTGAGTAAATATGTTATCTTTTGTGAAAAATATATGACATTTATATTCAAAATATTCCTGGTCTTACAAGGAATCCAGCAATGTCAATTATATTATCCTAACTTTAGTTTGAGGTATTATTTATTACTAAAAGGTAAATATTCTGGTTTTCCCACACATCTGGTGAGACGGTTGGTGGGGGGTGGGGGGGAGGGAGGGACCGACCATCTGTTACAGTGAAGAATATATTTTTTTTTATTAACTGAAGATATTTGTTTTAGCTCATAAAATTCATACAAATTACCCGGTCAGAATATAATTTACATTGCTGGAATTCTTATAATTTGGTGATCATTTTGAATATAAACATCATAGATTTTGCATTAGACATACAAATTTTAGATGTAAAGTTTATTCTGAGTAAATATGTTATCTTTTGTGAAAAATATATGACATTTATATTCAAAATATTCCTGGTCTTACAAGGAATCCAGCAATGTCAATTATATTATCCTAACTTTAATCTGAGGTATTATTTAATACTAAATGTTAAAAACTCTTGAAGGGAGGATTGGTGGGGGGTGGGGGGAGGGTTGGGACTGACCGCGCGGTTGGAAGAGGGGGGGAGGCAAGGTGGGGTACTTTGATTGACAGATAGTGTCGTGAAGAATATTTTTTTTTTTTATTAACTGAAGATATTTGTTTTAGCTCATAAAATTCATACAAATTACCCGGCCAGAATATAATTTACATTGCTGGAATTCTTACAATTTGGTGATCATTTTGAATATAAACATCATAGATTTTGCATTAGACATACAAATTTTAGATGTAAAGTTTATTCTGAGTAAATATGTTATCTTTTGTGAAAAATATATGACATTTATATTCAAAATATTCCTGGTCTTACAAGGAATCCAGCAATGTCAATTATATTATCCTAACTTTAATCTGAGGTATTATTTAATACTAAATGTTAAAAACTCTTGAAGGGAGGATTGGTGGGGGGTGGGGGGGAGGGTTGGGACTGACCGCGCGGTTGGAAGAGGGGGGGAGGCAAGGTGGGGTACTTTGATTGACAGATAGTGTCGTGAAGAATATTTTTTTTTTTATTAACTGAAGATATTTGTTTTAGCTCATAAAATTCATACAAATTATCCGGCCAGAATATAATTTACATTGCTGGAATTCTTACAATTTGGTGATCATTTTGAATATAAACATCATAGATTTTGCATTAGACATACAAATTTTAGATGTAAAGTTTATTCTGAGTAAATATGTTATCTTTTGTGAAAAATATATGACATTTGTATTCAAAATATTCCTGGTCTTACAAGGAATCCAGCAATGTCAATTATATTATCCTAACTTTAGTTTGAGGAATTATTTATTACTATACCTGGTTTTCCCCCCCAAATTTCTCAGAGGGAAGAGCCAGCGAGTGTAGTGTGAGAGGGGGAGGGAGTCGAGTCCATTATTTGAATGGACATTAACTTGGCGACTGTATTTCTCTATTTCTCTTAAGTATTAATTGTGTGCATGTACCATCATAAAATTAAGATGTTATTTTTACTACAACATAGTTATGCGTCTTCAAAAAGTGGAGTTTGGGGTTCGGGCTGGTTTCTATTGGAATAAATCCCATATGTTCTGTTGTTCACTTAACGCGGATTTCACTTAACACGGGACCCTCTGGGTTCTATTGACCGCGTTAAGTGGGGTACAACTGTACTCGTGTATAGTTCGAGTTTTTAAGACCAAATTTTTAGGCAAAAAATTGGGGGTCGTCCTATACATGCGTAATAGTTTTGTTAGGTTGAACCCGTGCATGATGGGAAGGGTGAAGAGCAACTTTTAGCTTCAGACATGAAAAATATTTACCATTTACTGCCAGTAAACAATGGAAACGTAAAATATGCACCAATTAGTAATGAAAAGTTGTGCAGTTCCTTCAGTAAATGAAGCTCACCAACTTACAATAGGCTAAATTACCTTACAACGTGCTTTCAGTAGTCTATGTTGAAGTTCTTAGCACAGGCTAACTTATCATATCATATACGGTATCACAGTTCTCATTGATCGACAAAAAATACCGGAAATAAAAACCTTTTCGATATTTCACACTTAATATAATACCCGGTAATCTACTTCAACCTCCTATTGTTTACAACGACGCATGATGCATCACGCAGCACCAGCTCTATCAGCTAGACGGTACACGTGTTTTTCGAATCGTTTTCAGTTAAAAACTGTTACATCACATGTATATTTTACCTTAACTGTGCCTGAATGAATATATTCTCGGAAATTAATAGTAGTTTTGCTGAAATGTGATGTATTTTAATGTAAAATAGGATAAAATACATGACGAAAACAAAAGACTTTACCTAAGCTTCTGTTCGTGAGATGTTACTCGTTTTCTTAATAGTTTTCGGTTAAAATTCTGTTATATTACAATGATATTCTATTCATACAGTGCTTGATATAAAACATTCACGGAAATGTACTATTTTTGCTGAAATTACGTGCGTATTACAATGGAAAGTGGGATAAAATCGTGACGAAAGCAATGACTTTCGCTTTCTTTCGTTCAAAAGATGTTACCATAATCGCTTTTCGAATGGTTTAGTTAAAAAACTGTTGTATTACAATAATATTCCCTCCTAATTGACTTGAATAAAATACTTGAATGGAAATATACAATATTTTTGTTGAAACTACCCGCGTTTCAGTGTAAAGTGTCGTAATATTAAATGGTAAACAATTTGCCTTCGGCACTCGTGTTTCATGCACGGCGAGCCTCAGTTTATAGGACGTAGAGCGTTTTTAGTGAAGGTTTTATTGTTCCATTACCCTCAAAAATGTGGGTCGAACTATAAACGAGGAATATCGTAAATTAACGATTTCTTGGTCAAAAAATCAAGGTCGACCTATAAACGAGGGGGGGTTATAGACGAGTATATACGGTATTTATTTACAGCATTTATTTAATTTTTTTTCCACTGCTTATCAGCTTACTAGCTATTCAAGCAGTTGGTCTGTCCAGTGTTAGTACAGGAGTAAACTGAAGTACCAGGAGGAAACCTGTGTTATTTGGTAGGGTCACACTGGATAACAACCTTCTCAAATGTGTACGGGCCAAGCTACACTCCAACCCATGACATACTGGTGAAAGATACATACATTACCACTGTACCATTAACATTTGCCAGTCTTGAGACCATTTATGCAGCTGGTGCAGATCTTTATGCATGGTTGCAAAATTGTTTTGACTTGCTACCTTCCCAAATATCTTCATATCTTCCACAAACCCGAGAATTTGGTTTGATACATTTTCATTGACGTCATTAATGTATAACATAAACAGGATGAGTCCAAGGATAAAATCCTTGTGGTACTCCAGAGAACTTTTATCCATTCTTGTTCTCTGTTTATGACTACCAGTACTCTTTCTTGCCTGATTTCGAACCAGTTGTTGATCCACTTCAACATGAGCATGAGAGATTTTATCAAGCGTCTTAGAAAAATATATGTATGGCATGTTAAGGGCTCATTTGTATACTGTACAGTAATGTACTACATAATTCACATGATGTTTTGTGCTCCAGTGTTTCCATCATAGGTGGTATTTTCCTTTTGTAATTTGTTTCTTATGAGCTGGTAATTTCCATGGTTGAATTCATAGTACTCCTTCCAAACTAATCTCCTCTGACTTTCAAACATTGTATTCCACCCTAGCATGTAGTGGTCACTGGCCGGAGTTAGTTTCTCCCCAACGTGGACTTCATCCACCATAGCCTCCTCATTCGCCAAGATTAAATCTAGAATGTTGTTTCCCCTCATGGGTTCCATCATGTGTAGTGTGAGGAATGAGTCTTGAATGAGGTCAAGGAATTCTTCTCCCTCAGCTTGTGTGGTGACCCAATTTATCATTTTATGACTAAAATCTCACATAATGAGGGTCTGTGCTCTTGACGCTGTCTGGATGACTCTTTCACTTCCCCCTCTGATGTAGTCAGTCCTATTGTACACATCTACTGTCAGATTGCTTTTATTTTGCGTCTTCAAATCGCACCGAATAGATTCGGTTGATCCCATTTCATTTAGCTCATCATTGCTAGTTACTGTCATGTGTTCCTTGACATACAGTAGTACACCATCACCTCTTGCAGCCCTATTCTTTCTGAATGGAGGGTGATACCCTGGTAAATAAAATTCACCTTGTAACACATCTTCTTGACCTCATGACTCACTGATCTCAATAATGACTGGTTGTTTTGTTTCAACATATACCCTGTATGTTCAATACTTCAGTCTTATTAAGTAGACTTCTAGCATTAGTATACCAGCACTTGATTGGTTCCTAAGATGCATTTGAATGCTTTAAAAAATATCCTCAGACAGCCTTAAGCATCTTTTGTGGTAATCTATCTTACAGTGTTGCTTGAAATCTCATTGCAGGAACCACTGGTGTCTCGAGTCATTTTATTTGTATTGTCTTAACTGTCTTATACTAACATTTTCTAAATACAGTACAGGGGGTCCCCGGGTTACGAACGGGTTATGTTCCTGAGGACATTCTTAAGTCGGAACACATACTACTGTATATGCATACAGTACTGTACTTACAGAACAATGTTTAAAATCCCACTATATCATAGCCTAAGTTCTTATGTACATCTAAAATCACTTAATTTAAGACAAAAGAAGAAATAGAATGACAAAATACAGTTAGTGAAAGTAAAAAATAAGTCATCAGGTAAATAAAATACTATAAATTTCAAGTTAAACCACGTTCATATCAGCTGGCGCTTGTAAGTTGGATGTTCAAAAGTCAGGAACCCCCGTAAGGCATAACCGACTGGCAATGCTGTGCTAGGTAGTTTAATTGTGTATGTGGTACCTTAATCGCTAGGCTTTCTGTGTTGAGGGAATCTATCTTCACTGAATTATGATTCTTATATAGCTATTGGGTATAAATGCCTTTAGCCTTATGTGTAGTGACTAGACTGATACAAGAGTGGATGTCAGGTGCTGGGAATTGATGGGCACCTGGAGGGTGCAGGGAGTCAGGTCTCTTCATGGTCCCCAATATTATGATGTCGAGAGCACGAATTTAGTTCCATAAATTTCAGTTCCTTCAACTGTTATCGATCACTTAGTGCAAAATCACATGGTATGCTCATGAAAAATCACTCTTATGCACCTACTGACATACTGCTAATGTTGCATGATGAATTACTGAATCACTGTGAGCCTGACCAGGCACACTGACCTGTTGCCGTTTCTATGATGAGTCACTAATTTTCATTAATTCATTTTTCTCTATTACTTCACTGGTTTTATTATTTCTTTACATTATTATCCGGTATTTCTATGGTAGGTGAATCACAGACCCTAATACAGTAATGGATATAAATGATGTCTTCCATTTTTGCTCTCTTTTTTTTCTTTGTGACTAGTGGCTTATCATAAAAGTTTCTTTCCATTAATTGAAAAACTCACTCAGTTTCTGACTTAATGCAGCACTATTAAGAGCAGTCTCTTCTCCACGCTAAGCTTGATGACTTAATGAGTTCACTCTTTGACTCATAAAGTTCAGTGCATGGATTGTCCTGAATGATTAATGCTTTTTTTTTTATACAGAGCCCAGTGGTGAAACGTTTCCTGGCTCCTCAGTATCCCCAGATACCCAATCCATGCTCATCATAAATGAGATTTTAAATTCAATCCTTATATGTAGCTGACAAAATGGATTGAGTGACTCAAATAATATATATATGAGAGAGAGAGAGAGAGAGAGAGAGAGAGAGAGAGAGAGAGAGAGAGAGAGAGAGAGAGAGAGAGAGAGAGAGAGAGAGGAGAGAGAGAGAGAGAGAGAGAGAGAGAGAGAGAGAGAGAGAGAGAGAGAGAGAGAGAGAGAGAGAGAGAGAGAGAGAGAGAGAGAGAGAGAGAGAGAGAGAGAGAGAGAGAGAGAGGAGAGAGAGAGAGAGAGAGAGAGAGAGAGAGAGAGAGAGAGAGAGAGAGAGAGAGAGAGAGAGAGAGAGAGAGAGAGAGAGAGAGAGAGAGAGAGAGAGAGAGAGAGAGAGAGAGAGAGAGAGAGAGAGAGAGAGAGAGAGAGAGAGAGAGAGAGAGAGAGAGAGAGAGAGAGAGAGAGAGAGAGAGAGAGAGAGAGAGAGAGAGAGAGAGAGAGAGAGAGAGAGAGAGAGAGAGAGAGAGAGAGAGAGAGAGAGAGAGAGAGAGAGAGAGAGAGAGAGAGAGAGAGAGAGAGAGAGAGAGAGAGAGAGAGAGAGAGAGAGAGAGAGAGAGAGAGAGAGAGAGAGAGAGAGAGAGAGAGAGAGAGAGAGAGAGAGAGAGAGAGAGAGAGAGAGAGAGAGAGAGAGAGAGAGAGAGAGAGAGAGAGAGAGAGAGAGAGAGAGAGAGAGAGGAGAGAGAGAGAGAGAGAGAGAGAGAGAGAGAGAGAGAGAGAGAGAGAGAGAGAGAGAGAGAGAGAGAGAGAGAGAGAGAGAGAGAGAGAGAGAGAGAGAGAGAGAGAGAGAGAGAGAGAGAGAGAGAGAGAGAGAGAGAGAGAGAGAGAGAGAGAGAGAGAGAGAGAGAGAGAGAGAGAGAGAGAGAGAGAGAGAGAGAGAGAGAGAGAGAGAGAGAGAGAGAGAGAGAGAGAGAGAGAGAGAGAGAGAGAGAGAGAGAGAGAGAGAGAGAGAGAGGAGAGAGAGAGAGAGAGAGGAGAGAGAGAGAGAGAGAGGAGAGAGAGAGAGAGAGAGAGAGAGAGAGAGAGAGAGAGAGAGAGAGAGAGAGAGAGAGCAAATGTGCAAACATTACATAACTGACTGGATTACACCCCTGAGGCTGAAGTGTAGCAAATAGAGAAGCAACTTGTCAGACTGTGTGGCTGACATCTTTGGTCAGGTCAGGTGGTACATCTCTAAACCCAAGTTAAAGTTGTTCTATTATGAGAGTTGTGTTCCTTCAAAAGGCTGGTACAGGTTATAAGCAACACCAGTACAGTACTGTACAAACAAAAAGAGGTTTCCATAGGATTAGTGGGGGTTGTTCCCAGCCACAGTCAGTCGTTATTTTGCTGATGATTATTTACTGTACTAGTACATTGTTTTCATACATACATAATAGCATTTCTACTGCTATTACTTATTCAAAGGCTACATTAACATATTTTTAATAAAAATGTGCTAGAAGAGATATCACTGTGTACCTTAAATAGACTCATTGGAGTTATTGAGTTACAGCAGTATGACTTAAGGCAGCGGGACACTAGCACTTTTTCCAAAATTTTATTGGATCAATTTTCTATACAGTAGACTCGCCAATAACGACTTCCACACTAACGTTTTCGACAATAACGGTAAGTTACAATAGATCCCCATTTTCAATAATAACGTCTGGATTCTCTTGAATAACGGAGATTTCGTGGGGAGCGTCAGAGCGCATCAATGATAGCGTTTGTTTGCCGCCATGTTCTCCGCTCCGCCTCACTCCCGAGTCACTCTCACTCACGCTCCGTGGAATACAGCGCTGCGCCCATGTGTGAGATTTTCGCCTCTATAACCAGTGGTTGATAGGGTCGGTGATCAACAATGGCTTCCGCGTTTTTGCCTGTGGGGGCTAGGGGAGGTGGTGGAGGGGGTGATTTGCTGCCTGAATGCCCGGGAACTTTTTGAAGTGAATGAGAAAAAAGACCCCAAAGCTAAGAGACAAATTCACAAGAAGCGTGCCTACTCGGTCAAGGATAAAGAACAGATTGTTGAGCTCATTGAAAGTGGTGCACTGAACATTGATATTGTGAGGAAATTGGACTGTCCTGAGTCTACAGTGCAAAATATTAAGAAGAACTTAGAGGAGACCAAGAAGAGTATTGCACTGGCTAAGAAATATTTCGGTAGTGATGGAAATGCGAGGTGAGCTATGAATGATAAAAGTGATAGTGATAAAAGGTTGATAGTGATAAAAGAGCATTTTCTGGTGAAATGGTTAGCTTGTAGAATGAAAGACACTGCAAGTGTTAGCGGCCCTCAGATACAAGATCAAGCAAGGGTATTGTACGCTGCTGTAGCTCGAAAGAAAAACATTAAGTCTCCCCCTTCTCTCAATGCCTCAGTAGGATGGCTGCATAAGTTTAAGAATAGAAGTGGCACAAAGTATGCAAAGTAACAGGGTGAGGCTTCGTCTGCTGACTTAGTGGCTGCAGATTCCTTCCCTGAAATTGCCGATCAAATCATTCAAGAGGGAGGTTATACCCTGGATCAGGTTTTTAACTGTGACGAGACCGAGTTGTTTTGGAAAAAATCCCCTAAAGCAACATATATCTCTAAGAAAGAAAAACAGGCAAAAGGTGTGAAAATGGCAAAGGATCGCTTTAGTGTCCTCCTAACCTGTAATGGTTCAGGTGAATGCCTCATGAAGCCTCTGGTGATCTACAAATATAAAAGACCAAGACCTTACAAGGGATGTGATATGTCCAAACTGAATGTCTACTGGGAAAAGACAAATAAAGGCTACATGTCCACGGAGTTATCAAAGAAGTGGTTTGATGATTGTTTTGTTAAGGATGCCAAAGAATACTGCGGGAAGAAGAATGTAGCCTTCAAAGTGGAGCTCTTTCTAGACAATGCTCCCAGTCATGCACGATTTCTAGTAGGACGTCACCCTAGCGTTGAGGTTATGTTTCTTCCACCAAATACAACCTCCAAAATACAGCCACTAGACCAAGAAATCATAGCAAATGTAAAGTTGCTGTACTACAAATATGTCCATGACAAGATGAGGAAGGAAACTGATAAGCAAGAAGAAGTGAAGGAAATTGCTGAAACTGTGAGCAGTAGCTAGGAGGAGGAGGAGGGTCCTCCCCTCGCCGCCTCCGCTGCTCCGCCTGGCTCACTCACACCCTCCTCCTCCGCTGCTCCGCATGACTCACTCACACCCTCCGCCTCTGCTGCTCCGCCTGGCTCACTCACAGCCTCCACCTCCACTCCTCCTCCTGGCTCACCTGCAACCCCTGCTCCACCTGGCATACCTTCAACCTGCACAATGACTGTTACTGCCTTCTGGAAAAATTATAACATTCGCCAGGCAGTCAATTTCTTTGTAAACGCCTGGGGAAATACTACGAAAGCAACCGTTAGGCATGCCTGGTCGGCACTCTTGCCACAACTCAAGTCTGCCGAGACGAAGAGACAGCAGCCAACAGAGCTAATGAACCACATGTTGGAAACTGTCCGCAGTATCCCAGCCCCAGGATTTCAAGAAGTGACTCGGGAAGATTTAGAAGAACTGATGCAAGAAGGTAACACAAATGACGTCGAGGATCTCCTGGAGGATGAAGAAGGTGGTGAGAGTGGTGATGCAGCGAGTGATGCAGGGGAGACTGAGCAGAGGAAAGTGACGGCACAGAAGCTGTCACTCTTATTGGGTGTCTTTACCAGCCTTCAAGAGATGATCCAAGACATTGAGAGTGAATCAGGTGAAAGGGAGCAAGTGATTGGAGTTTTAGAATCTATTTCAAGAAAATACCAGAAGCAGTACAACAAGCGAGTGAATGCCCGGCAGCAGTCACTCATCACTCGCTTTCTTTCACAATGCCGGCCAGCCGAGGAAGACCAACAGAGAGAGGTTGAAGTTGATGAAGACATTGATGACATAGGGGAAATGCCTGAAGATTTTGACTTTGCGGGGTTTGATGAAGTATTAGCGGAAGTGGGTGAACCGGGTGCGAGAGGCCAGCGTGGGGACGGGGACAGAGATGGGGCCATGGATGTGAGTAGAGGTTCGACGCAGTAGCCTCCATGCCCCAGCCTCGGAAAAAGCATCACACCAAGCACCTCAAAAACTTCCCCAAGCTACGGGTAAGTGTTATATTACTCAAATTCTTTATTCTGATGATTGAATAACAAATCTTTTTATTTCAGCGAACAAAAAGTGTTAGGCAGGGCTTCAAAGGGGAAAAAATAGGTGAAATTCTTGGGGCGGCAGCACCAATAAACCCTTTTTACATGTATTTTAATATCACACAAATAGCGTTTTCTCTAATAATGGCGTTTTTCAGGCACCTATTAGACGTTATTCGCAAGAGCCTACTACAGTCGGCCCTTAACATACGCGGGTTTATAATACACGGATTTGCAAATACGCGGATTGCCCCGCCAGAGGAATATTCTGTACATTGAAGTAATTGAAGTACATTCAAATCGCCCGCCATTCAACTCGCGCGCGGCACCGAACACGGGACACCGGCCGCTCCCGCAACCTCACACACACACGCATAGCTCTCCCTCACTCAGTCAGTCTCGCTGTAACCACGCTTGTGTTGACATCAGCATTGTAGTTGCAAAAATATTACATTTCCGTGAATGTATTATATCAAGCACAGTATGAATAGAATATCACTAATATAAGAGTATTTTAACCGAAAACTACTAAAAAAACGAGTAACATATCTTGAACATCGGAAGGCTAGGTAAAGTCTTTTGTTTTCATGTAGTTTATCCTAATTTACATTGAAATGCATTACGTTTCAGCAAAACTACCATTTATTTCTGAGAATATGGAAATGTAATATTTTGCTGAAATGACGTACGTATTACAGTGGAAAGTGACGAAAGCAATGACTCGCTTTCTTTCGTTCAAAAGATGTTACCGTAATCGCTTTTCCCAATGGTTTTCAGTAAAAAAAACTGTTGTATTACAATAATATTCTATCCTAATTCACTTGTGATGCAACAGTTTTTTTAACTGAAAACCATTCGAAAAGCGATTACGGTAACATCTTTTGAACGAAAGAAAGCGAAAGTCATTATTTTCGTCAAGGTTTTATCCCACTTTCCACTAATACGTACGTCATTTCAGCAAAAATATTACATTTCCGTGAATGTAGTATATCAAGCACAGTATGAATATAATATCATTGTAATATAACAGTATTTTAACCGAAAACTATTAAAAAAACCAGTAACATCTCTTGAACATTGGAAGGTGAGGTAAAGTCTTTTGTTTTCGTCATGTATTTTATCCTATTCTACATTGAAATACATCACGTTTCAGCAAAACTACTATTTATTTCTGAGAATATATTCATTCAGGCACAGTTTAGGTAAAATATACATGTACTGTAACATTTTTTTAATTGAAAACGATTCGAAAAACACGTACCCTCTAGCCCTGTTCAAGGAGAAGACTGGGAGGAGCTGTTTGGTGCTTAAGACGATGACAAGGAAAATGATTTTGATGGATTTTAATGAAAATATTCAGAAAGACCCTGGCACTGTCAAGGAAAGTGGCTGCTGAAAGCTTCCAGGACATGGCAGAGGATGAGATTAGGGAGCTAATTGAAGAGCACGACACTGAGCTGACCGAGGAGGATCTACAGGAGTTAGTAGACTCAGGCAAGGAAGAGGAAGCGAAAGGGAAAGAGGATGAGGAAGAGCTCCAAGAAATAACGTTGGAGAAGTTGGGGGAGATGACCAGGAATATTGAGGCACTGAAAAACCTGGCCTATAGTATGGACCCCTCCATGGTGCGTGCCATGAAATTCATGCGAGGGATGGATGACGTTTTCGCTCCATACAAAAACATCATGGAAGAAATGAAAGAAAGAGACGACAACTCCCCATCACCATGTTCTTTGACCACCGAAGGAGAGATTTAACACCATCAACCACTGGCGGCAGTGAGGAAGCAGCTGAATCCACCGTCGCCCCCACTTCACCACCCGTTATGGAATTGAGTGACGATGAGCCCAATGACCCCCGTCCTGTCGCCGAGGATAGGTACTGTACAGTAAAGTGAAATTTTTATCTCTTTTTTTTTAATAGCTTTTCTTGCCATGTTTATTGTTTGTAAAACTGCACAGCACAGTACAGTTCAGTACTGTACATAGGAAGTGGAGGTGCAGTTATTCACAAAACTTTTGTGTTCGTTGTCGGCAGTAGTGACGGGGAGGAGGCAGAGGGGGTGGAGGAGGTGGAGGAGGTGAGGAGGGAGCGAGTTGGGAGGAGTGGTGACCTTGGACGCGGGAGCAGGGACGAGTGGAGATGCCAGCCAGTACATTACGGGTGTATTAATTGTTTTTATAGCTATTTTTGCATTTCAATATTAAATATTGTACATTACGTTTCAACAAAACTACCATTTATTTCCGAGAACATGGAAATGTAATATTTTTGCTGAAATGATGTACGTATTACAGTGGAAAGTGGGATAAAATTGTGACGAAAGCAATGACTCTTTCTTTCGTTCAAAAGATGTTACCGTAATCGCTTTTCGAATGGTTTTCAGTTGTGGGATTATAAGGCTAATGATAGGATAGAACATTATTGTAATACAGTACGAGTACAACAGTTTTTTAACTGAAAACCATTCGAAAAGCGATTACGGTAAAATCTTTTGAATAACGAAAGAAAGCAAAAATCATTGTTTTCGTCTTTCCACTGTAATATGTACGCCATTCCAGCAAAAATATTATATTTCCATATTTATTTCTGAGAATACCTATATTCATTCAGTCACAGTTAAGGTAAAATATACTTGTGATGTTATATTTTAATGAAAATACCAGGCATTTAGAAATACGGTATCGTAGTTTTCTTTTGTTTCAAATTTAATTAACAAAGATTGATGTTTCAAATGTAATGAACAAAACTTTATGTACAGTATCTATAAATAAACTTTAAAAAATGAATACTTTATGTTTTACATCGTCCTGTGCATACCATACCATGCATTTGGCTACTTTGGGCTTGCTATGATGACGCAAGAGATCTGCCCTAGCAACTGTACCGACACTCACAGCTGGTGGTGTGTTGGTGTGACATTTCCATTGTTTACTGGTAGTTACTGGTAAATATTTTTCAACCTAACGAAACTATTACCCGTTTAGAAGTCGACCCCCAATTTTTTGCCAAATAATTTGGTCTTAAAAACTTGAACTACACACAGGTATATACGGTAAATAAGGACATGGGGGGACCAGGTTTTTTTGGGGGGAGGGGGGCAGCACATAAAGGACTAGTACACCAGTCTTCCTGCATTTGTCAATTGTAAACAAAGAAGGTGGTGTTGTATGCCTTCCTCTTCATTTTTTTACAGTATCTACCATTCCTTGGGTCCTACGGGCAATGATGAGATCTAATATTGTTTATCATGTATTCTTCGGACAGGTGTGTCCACACAGGAATAAATATAGAGGCCATGAAGAAGTTGAACATGTCTCAATGTAAACAAATGTATCAGATGTATTTATAAATATCAACATTAAAAAAAAATGTCATTTAAAATTGATTAAAATGCAATTCTGATTAATTTTAAAATTTAATTTAGTTACTTTACAAGGTTAGATATTTATTGTATATAAATACTGTATCCTCATTGTCGAGTATAGATTTTGACTTAGTCAAGAAAACTGATGCAAGCCAGTCAGGGGGAAATTATATTTTTTGTCTGAGCGAGACGGGCTAGAAAAATAGACAATTCGTGGAAAAAATGATGGAACTGGGAAAGTTGATGTAAAACGTGCTAGTTTGACACCGCCTTTATAATACCTGAGGATAACATCAACATGGTGCCCAACTCACTCAACCACCAACTCATATTGCCTTCTTTGCCTAACTGAGGTTTGTTCAACCAAAAATCATCTTTAAGAGACACATTGGTTTAGCATACACATACAGTACACAGTATAGAAGCACACCACTGAAGGTTTTTTTTTTATTTAAATCAAAGATAGCCCAAGAAAGCCATTAGAACTGCTCAGTGGTTGTCTAGTCTTTTCAGGAAGACTAACATACAGTCAACCCTCATTTTAGGCGGTCCCACATTCCGCGTTTTCACGTTAAAGCGGTGCCCTGCCAGAACCTAACGTGCTCACATTACGCGGTGCGTGAACCCCATTACGCGCGGAGAGTGTCCGGCGCGACGCTATTTTTAGATTCGCCCCACCCGCCTGCCTGCCTGTGCTCTCGCCTCTCCCTCCTCCTCCCTCCGCCTGGGCAAGCCGCACGGTAAGGTTGCGCAGTGTGTGTCTTTGTTGCGTTATCACTGAAGTCATATGACGCATCGGACTGTGATTGGCCATGCATCCCTACCCCCCTCTGCTGCTAGCTGTAATTGGCTTAAAGTATTATGACGTGTCCACCCGGGGGAGGGAGGGAGGGAGGAAAGACGATCCTTGACCTAGCCGCGCTAGTTTCATCCCTCCACGCCAGACCGTGTAAACGTGCATCCATTGTTCTCTAAAATGGCTTCCGCCAGACCACCACCCCCAGAGAGAAACCTTTCCTTACCTGGACCCAGCGGCACTAAGCCAAAGAAGACACGATGTTCCTTAAGCTATGAGGTGAAGTATACCATCATCCAAGAGTTGGAGAAAGGAACAAGGCAGGTTGATTTGGCGCGCCAGCATGGTGTGAATGAATCTACGATTCGAACAATAAAGAAGGATGCAGCCAAGATAAAGGAGCACATGAAGATCACAAAGTCTACAGGTGCTTCTATGGTCAAGTATTTTCACAACCAGGTACTTCTCAAGACAGAAAAATTACTTGTGAGGTACTTGGTGCGTCAGGCGCGACGGAACATGGCGGTCGACATGCGCTCTGTTAAGGAGTACGCACGTGAACTGTACATTGCAGTGGCACGAAAGATGGGAATTACAGAGCCCAAACCCTTTAATGCTTCTTCTGGGTGGTTACAGAGGTTTAAGATCCGGAACAAGATCACCAATATAAACATTGGTGGTGAAGAAGCGAGTGCTGACCGTGCTGCGGCTAGGGAATTTCCTCCATTTTTACGTGAGATTATGGAGGAAGGACAGTACAGTGACGACCAGGTGTTTAACATGGATGAATCTGGTCTTTTCTGGAAAAAGCTACCTTCCAAGTCCTTCGTTGTAAAGAATGCCAGCAAGATTGGGGGCCGGAAGATGCAGAAGGAACGCATCACCGTCCTGTTTACCACCAATGCCTCCGGTACCAGTAAGCTCAAGTTATTGGTGATCCACACAGCACGCAAGCCGCACGCCTACAAAACCATGGACATGACCAAGCTAAATGTCCACTGGCTGACCGCACGTAATGCGTGGATGTTCTCTACACTGTCCCTCTCCTGGTTTGATGACTGTTTTGTTCCCGATGTAAAGAAATTCTGTGAGCGACAGAATGTGCCATTCAAGATTTTGTTGCTGCTGGACAACACACCAGGACACTCGCCCCTACTGTTAGATCGTCACCCCAACGTAAAAGTGGTCTTCCTTCCTCCCAACACTACGTCTATATTACAGCCCATGGACCAAGAGTTAATCTGTAATGTAAAAGCTGCATTCTCTACGAAAAAATTCAAACTCCTGAACGACAACACCAACACCAGGGAAGAGTTGCGTAATCTGAGTGGCACCACCAACGATAGCAAGAGCGAAGAAGATGAGGATCAACAGTTGGCACAGCAAAAAATACTGTTCACACAATTCTGGAGAGTATTTAACATTAAGAAAGCTGTGGACTTCTTGGTGGAGTCATGGGATCAGCTGTCTATTGCTACAATTCGTCACGCATGGAGACATGTGTTGCATGGAATACCAGGTGAGAGGAGGAGTCAATCTGTGACTGGTGAGGTTCAGACTGTTGCAGTAGCAGTGGACCTTGCCAGAGAAGCTGCGCAGACTGTTACAGTTCCAGGCTTCTCCGAGACCACCAACGACGACATCCTGGAGGTGATAATGGAACCTGATGTGACTACCGAGGAGATGGTAGATGATGATGATGACGACGTCAGTGAAGAGGCAGGTGGTGCGTCATCCCAAGAAGAACAACACTTATCCCATAGTAATGTTAGGGGTGCCATCGAGTGTATCGAGAAAGCCAAGCTCCTCCTTTCCGACGACCCTGACGCAAACAGGTATGAAATCTTCACTACCCAGCTGTTGCAGACTATGGAGCCCTACATCAAGGTGTATCACGACAACATCAACACCAGCCGTCAGCAAAGCATAACAGATTTCTTCGCCCGCAACCCACCACAGCCAGCCCAAGCCAGTGATAGTGACAGTGAAGATGACTTTGAGGGATTTGTCAGGGAAGCCCTGACAACTGTAAGTGACAGTGATGGTGATGCACCTAGTAATGGTGATTCACCTGAGGGCCAGTAGCCTGCCCTCTGCCTCGGAACCAGCCTCCATCCCCGTACGCCGACCCATCTCTTCTACTAACGTAAGTGTTCCACATAACTTTTAGTTTTCCTAACCTAACCTTTATTTTTCCTATGTTAACCTTTATTTTTCCTAACCTAACCTCATCTATATTACTTGTTTTTTCATACCATCATAAAGTTAAGATAAAATTTTTACTACAACATAGTTGTGTCTCGTCAAAAAGTGGAGTTTGGGGGTCGGCCCGGACTCTATTTCAATTAATCCCATATGTTATGTTATTCACTTTACGCGTTCCTCACTTTCCGCGGGACCCTGCGGGTTACATTAACCGCGTAAAGTGAGGGTTGACTGTATTTGAAGAAAATAAATATAAACACAGAATGTTTATTGACAGTAGTAATATATGACTACTTGCTCTGGTAAACTGTTCCATATATCCAAAATACCATATACAGTACAGTCCAGTATAACAAAATGAAGAGCTGTTATCGTGTGACCACAGCTGAAAAGCCCACAGATAACTATAGCTGAAACAGTATTATCACAGATAGAGCTAAACTGGACTTCCACAAACTGTGATAATTCAAGTGCCCTGCAATGATTTAAAAATAAATCCCCTTATTAGTGTGAAAGAAAGTAGCAATCAATGAAAAGCATTGCCAAAATATGGTTAGGTTTACTGTACAAACAGCTATGTGCCAAGAGGGTAGCTACAGTGCTTGACTCCTGTCCTAAGGGTCACTGGTTCTTGCTCCAACAAACAATGGATATCTAATTTTACAGTTGGAGAATTTAAGGCAATCGAGTGCTGTGCCAGACAGTGTTTCATGGTGTACCAAGCAAAGGCTTCATCCACTGGGTGTTAGATCTACACTGTCCTAAAAGCCTCTGAGCAACACTGTAAACATCTTTGGATACACATTCTGAGCAGACAAAACACTACCACAAATCTAAACAAATTTCTGCAAACAACATTCAACAAAACTATAAATCCGTCAAAAGATTCTCAATACAACAGCAACACAAAACTACATACTGTATTAACCTATAATGTCATTAGGTATATTTCCACTTTACTGAGATCAAACAAACCTTTAGAGTTAAATGGAAACTTATCACTTACAGAGACGTTGTGTGTGGACAACAAGAGCGAAGTGGTCACGGTCTAGGATGTGTGAGAGCTTGCCCAAGGTAGTATCTAGTTTGATTTTTCGGAACTGTGAATATAAAGATTGCTGGACTGGACTAGAGTCTTCTATCTTTGAGGACACCATTTTGGCCATGAGAGATCCTAGAGTCACAACTCCCTGAATCATCCTGAAATGTACAGGAAATATTACTTACTAAATACACTGCCTTCATTTCTGATAAACTGTTCTGTATAATCTAATAATTGTAGCATACATAAAATCTTTCCAAGGCTTTTTGATTCTGTGTATATCCAATAGCTTAAGTGTCAAGCAAAAGCTGCTGCTCAAAGTACTGTTCAGGTATCATGTTCTGTTTATTTACAGAGCTTATACATACAAGTGGAAAAACTTCATGTAAGCTTACAATGTCAGAAGTCATAATAATACAGTAAAGAATTCTAATCATAAATGTTACAATTTCTTAAACAATTTCATAAGTACGCTAAGTCCTATGTTAACATCATGGTTACATTCTTGTAAACCACAATGTTATGTGAAACAATGTTAAGTGGATAAATTTTCCCATAAGAAACTTAAGAAATAAGTAGGTTATGTTCTCAGCCTCCCTTCACCCCTATAACATCACAAATAAGACAATGTAAACAGATTGTAAATACCTGTACCTTCTGCACTGTAAATACATATAAAGATAAAGTTCAATAATTTCTAATTAACATTTAGTATGATACACAGTATTGTATTCATCAATGGCCAAAGAGGCATTGTGTTGATTTTGGTCTTTGGTCCACATTGCGAGCATCATTTCCATTTTCTCCATCACTAAACTAAGAGTGTGATTTGCCTTAGTAGCACTCAAAGACAAAGCACTTCTGAGAGTGTTCTTAATTTTGTTAGCACTAACATGAATAGTACATACAGTTAGTTCTGCTATAACGCGATAGTTGTGTTCTTCTAAAACATCGTGTTATAGAAATTCGCGTAATAGAAATAACAGGGCTTATGGAGAAAACAGGGTTAGGTGCAGATTACTACTCGAAATCGAAAAAAATTTAGTAGTTAGCCTAACACAAAGGATAGCACAGTCTAAATAAATGTTACATTCATATCTAATAATGAAATCATGCAGTAAATGTAACACTTTACAGGTAGTTCTGCTATAACGCGATAATTGTGTTCTTGTAAAATATCGTGTTATAAAAAATCGGGTAATAGAAATAACAGGGCTTATGGAGAAAATAGGGTTAGGTGCAGATTACTCGAAATCGAAAAAATTTAGTAGTTAGCCTAACACAAAGGATAGCACAGTCTAAATAAATGTTACATTCATATCTAATGATGAAATCATACAGTAAATGTAACACTTTACCTTGAAAAAATATGAATGTAACTTGATGGGGGAGAAGGGTGATTTTGAGGTTGATAACATCGAACTTCTCTTCAAGTGTTATATCCTTTCTTTTACGATCATCACCGGGAATTCTATCACCAGAACGCTTCGTGGAGATATTCTTCTTTACCATATTCACAGTTAATACCACAAAATTGGAGAAATGGTAAGCAAAAATCGCGTTATAGCAAACAAGCGTTCACGTTATACAAATATCGTTCCTAATTCATAAATCGCGTTAGAGCAAATTCGCGTTATCAAAACACGCATTATAGCAGAACTCACTGTACCTTGAAAAAATACGAATATAACTTGATGGGGGAGAAGGGCGATTTTGAGGTAGATAACATCGAGCTTCTCTTCTTTTACGATCATCACTGGGAATGCAAGCACCAGAACGCTTCTTGGAGATATTCTTCTTTACCATATTCACAGTTAATACCACAAAATTGGAGAAATAGTAAGCAAATATCGCGTTACAGCAAACAAGCATTCGCGTTATACAAATATCGTTCCTCTATTCATAAATCGCGTTAGAGCCAATTCGCGTTGTCAAAACACGCATTATAGCAGAACTCACTGTACCATGGTAACAGGCAATCTCATCGCTACCCCTACATCAACAGCATGCTCGTTGACTTAAAGCAGGGGTCACCAAACTTTTATCACAGTGGGCCGGATAACTGAAAGAATGACGAGCGCGGGCCGCATAATCATTCTGTTCAATACTTGCAAGCCAGAATGAAAGCTCTGGGTAAAAAGACAAAAAACCATGGTAACGTCAGATCGTAGGCGGAGCTACCACGAGCCGGGGAAGGACTTGGGATGGCGCGAAATAAGCAAACATTACAATAAACAAGAAAATCTAGATACAATAATTTAAAATTGAAAATAGTAAATTTAAGGTACAGGTAGTTCTGCTATAACGCGATAATTGTGTTCTTGTAAAATATCGTGTTATAGAAAATCGCGTAATAGAAATAACAGGGCTTATGGAGAAAATAGGGTTAGGTGCAGATTACTCCAAATCGAAAAAAAATTTCGTAGTTAGCCTAACACAAAGGATAGCACAGTCTAAATAAATGTTACATTCATATCTAATAATGAAATCATACAGTAAATGTTACACTTTACCTTGAAAAAATATGAATTTAACTTGATGGGGGAGAAGGTTAATGTTGAGGTTGAGGAGTCATGCAGACAGGATTTGACAATTGTCATCGTCATCATCAGTATCATCATCATCAGGTGCAGTTTTGGATGCATGGGAGGGAAGAAAAAAACGTCTAATTCCAGAAGTGGATGGCTGTGGTTCAGTGTCTTCAGTCTGCTTCTTGGGGGTTGACTTAAAAAAGACGTCTAATGTTTGCACTAAAGGCAACCACATCATCAGGATTTTCAGCTTTTTTCTTTAGGTCCTCATATATTGACAAGGCTTTCTCTTTAATGGTGAGGAAGCTGGTCCCAGATCGCTTTTTCGTTTGATCTTCTATCCAAACACTTAGAAGCCATTCCATCTCCTCAAGTTCCTTTGGCCGTGATCTTACACTTTTGCTAGCTCTCAAGGTTTTTCCAGCAACACAGCTTGCTTTAATCTTTGCTGCATTGGCTCTAATGGTGCGCAAAGTAGACTCCTTTATTCCCGTTGCACGCACAATATCACATGTTCTTTCCTTATTTTCAAAACGCTTGACAACATCAAGCTTGCCTTCAAGTGTTATAGCCTTTCTTTTACGATCACCACCAGAAATGCGATCACCAGAATGCTTCCCGGAGATATTCTTCTTTTCCATAGTCACAAAATTGGGGAAACAGTAAATCAGAAAGCACTGAGGACGCTTAAAAATTTCTCACGTCTAGCAAAGTGAACGTGTGGAGTAAAGAGAGCGCAGGTCTAAAACGCTACGTATTTTGTTTTTCTCTCTTAGTTAAAATTTTACATTTTACATATACTGTACAGGTATACTGTATACATAAATATTACATAAATTATTTCTGCAATTGTTCACAAACAAAACACATAAATCAATTGAACATGTGATGTCAAACGTGAACTGTAAACACTGCATAACCCCACGCCAAGCCACAGCACTGTACATACTGTACAGTACAGTACACTTTAAACGCTACGTATTTAGTTTTTCTTTTATTTAAATTTTTACAATTTACATATATATATATACCTGTATAAGTAAATTGTAATTTACATATTATTCATATTATGCTAGAGCGCCCACAAAACATGAGAAACGTTTGAGTCCCCCAGTAGAGATGTCCGTTCTCTATCCACTCCAGGATGTCCGTTTTCTTTTTGTGTACTCGCTCAGGGACTCAAGTATTTCTGTATATGACACAGGATAATAAGGGAATTTGAATTTATTTGTTTATTTATTTATATATAATATACTGTAATATATTAAATATACTGCAAGTATTTTCTTTAATTTATATACGTGTTTCGCGACAAAGGGAGGCTACATTTATGGTGATCGTTAAGGACCAAACTCCGAATCCATGACGTGACTTCTGTTCATTATTTATATCCTAAATTTACCACTGTAGGTAGTTTCAAGAATTAATGCAGTCATTTACTGAATATTCTTTGCAAAAAAATAAATTTTAAATGAATTATTTATAGGAGATAAATATATTGATCAGTAAATATACAGATATGCATTACTGACCACCTCCGAACACAAGGACGGCTAAAAATAGCCACAGGCGGTCACAGTCAAGGTCACTTTCCCTTTCTTGTCACTGGCAAATGGGGGAGGGGGGGATGATAATAGCAGCTGTGTTTATTACGGTATGTTCGACTGGTTTATAATACATTTTTATTATTTTAATATACCGGTAATCTTCATTTTAATCCAGCTTCCCAAACGTAAGTTTCAGTATAAAATAATTAGTGGTACTGTAGGACCTTGTGAGTGGTTTACTGTATACATAAATATTACATAAATTATTTCTGCAATTCTTCACAAACAAAACACATAAATCAATTGAATATGTGATGTCGAACGTAAACTGTAAACACTGTGTATGATGTAAAGAGAGCGCGGGTGTAAAACGCTATGTAATTTGATTTTCTCTTTTATGTAAAATTTTACAATTTACTTATAATATATAGGTATACTGTATACATAAATATTACATACATTATTTCTGCAATTGTTCACAAACAAAACACATAACTCAATTGAACATGTGATGTCGAACGTGAACTGAAGTCACAACAACCGTTCGAGTGGAATCGCGTTAGAGCAAACGAGTTCGCGTTATACAAATATTGTTCCGAATTCATAAATCGCGTTCGATCAAATTCGCGTTCGATCAAATTCGCGTTATCAAAACACGCGTTATAGCAGAACTCACTGTACATAGCAGTCAGGAGGTCTCCGCACGCGTGAAGATTTCCTAGTATTCTAAACATAATGTTTAAATTTAAATTGTATCACAACGTCTCGTGTTCCATTCGTTTTATCAAGCAAATTCAAGTACCGTCAGCAGGCCTGATGAACTGACGTCACGGGCCGGGCGGGCCGTAGTTTGGTGACCCCTGGCTTAAAGTGACGTAAAAATCCACCTTCACTGCCTGGCTGATACTTCTCCATTGCTTCTTGCAACTAGCACTACTGTGCAGTACTAGCAAAACCATTTTGATGCCATTTAAATGGCCAAAGGTGAGCAACAACGTAAGCAAGGGGAACACGAGGTACAAAGAACAGGCGATGCATCCATACTCGGCAGAGGCGTAAGCGAGACTGATGCTCCACAGTGACGTACAGCATCACAAGGGGGACGGGTGAAAGTGTTGCGCAGAGCAAAGTAGTACCATGTGACTGACAACGTAATAATGATTTTACACAATTTTGTGTGGAACCTCGATGTAGAAATTCTGTAGTGTCGACATAATAATGAAGCAACTTTAACTGGAACTTTAGGTGATGACTTACTGTGCCTGTAGTTTTCAACAAGTTTGAGAGCTTTTAATATACAGTATTACCCCGCTTTACACGGTTTCACTTTCCGAGATTTCGCATTTACGCGGTACCTTGCCAGAACCAGACTTTCACTTTCCGCGGTGCATCTACTCATATACGCGGTGAAATATAATTTTTTTTTTTTTTTTATTTAGCTCATAAAACTCATACAAATTACCCGGCCAGAATATAATTTACATTGCTGGAATTCTTACAATATGATGATCATTTTGAATATAAACATCATGGATTTTGCATTAAACATACAAATTTTAGATCTTCTGTAATAATTTGGTTTACACAAAGCAAATATTTTATCCTTTGTGCAGAATATATGAAGTTTACATTCAAAATATTCCCTGACCTGCAAGGAATCCAGAAATGTCAATTATATTATCCTAACTTTAGTCCGAGTTATTATTTATTACTAAAAATTTAAATATACTATTTTCTCCCAATCCCTTCTCTGGTAGGTAGGGAGGGAGGGAGGGAGGGACCGACCCAGCTAGGGTGGAGTATTTTGATTGACAGATAGTGTCCTTGAAGAATATTTCTTTGTTTATTTACTGAAGATATATGTTTTAGCTCATAAAATTCATACAAATTACCCGGCCAGAATATAATTTGCATTGCTGGAATTCTTACAATATGATGATCATTTTGAATATAACCATCATGGATTTTGCATTAGACATACAAATTTTAGATCTAAAGTAATAATTTGGTTTACACAAAGCAAATATTTTATCTTTTGTGCAAAATATATGAAGTTTACATTCAAAATATTCCCTGACTTGCAAGGAATCCAGAAATGTCAATTATATTATCCTAACTTCAGTCTGAGGTATTATTTATTACTAAACGTTAAAATCTAGAGTTTTCACCCACACATTTATCTGGTAGGGAGGGAAGGTGGGTGGGAGGGTTGGGACCCAGCTGGCGTGAGTGTGAGGAGGGGGGGAGGCAAGGTGGGGTACTGTGATTGACAGATAGTGTCGTGAAGAATTTTTTTTTTTTATTAACTGAAGATATTTGTTTTAGCTCATAAAATTCATACAAATTACTCAACCAGAATAAAATTTACATTGCTGGAATTCTTACAATATGATGATCATTTTGAATATAAACATCATGGATTTTGCATTAGACATACAAATTTTAGATCTAAAGTAATAATTTAGTCTGAGGTATTATTTATTACTAAACGTTAAAATCAAGAGTTTTCACCCAAACATTAATCAGAGAGGTAGGAGCTAGTGAGCTGGGAAGAGGGGAGATTGGAGTCCATTATTTGAATGGACATTAACCTGGCGACTGTATTTCTCTTAAATATTAATTGTGTGAGCATACCATCATAAAATTTAGATGTTATTTTTACTACAACATAGGTATTGTGTTGGAAAAAGTGGATTTTGGGGGTCGGGCCAGTCTCTATTGGAATTAATCCCATATGTTCTGTTGTTCACTTTAAGCGGTTTTCACTTTCCGCGGTCCCCTGTGGGTTCAATTGACCGCGTAAATCGGGGTACTACTGTACAGGTGTTTTTTAATACAATATATCTTTGTAGTGCCCTAGTGAAAAATATCAATTTTAATACTAGTTATGATCAAAATTTGAAAGGAAAATAGTTTATGTCCATTTTTTTGCTTTTTGCTAAAGGTGAAAATCTATTGTGCAATTTAGATTAGTATTTCATCAAAGAATTAGAGAAACCTGAAAACTTAGGTAATCTAGTTTCCTTTTTTTTTAAGAAAGCAAATTGTTACACAATGAAAGATATGTACAGTATTCTTAGTTAGTTTATTATGCTAAATATGTTTTTGTATTACAGTATTTAGTTTATTATCATAAATATGTCTGTACAGTGGTCCCTTGGTTAACGAGCGCCTCGGTTAACGAGATTTCGGTTAACGAGTTACTTTCCATAAGATTCTGAACTTCGGTTAACGAGCAATCCCTCGATTAACGAGTTTCTTCTTACGAGCCGACCTGAACATGTTTTCGCTTGCATTTGGCGGCCCACCAGCTGTAGTATTAGTCCGCCAGTACAGTAATCGGTTCTAGGGATTAAATTCCTTACCATTTTAGTAAATATCAAGAAGTTTATACTATTCAATAATTTTAAAAGTTTAATATTAAATTTTATAGTAATTTTAACAATTATTGAACATGCCATCCAGCCTGCCAACACACCATACAGGCATCAGTCTTTGTGTCTTTTCAGTGGAGGTAACATCTTGCTTGAGACTCTCCTCAACTAAATGCTTTTTCTCTGTGTTTGCAAGCAAATTATTGGTCATTTTGAAATTTATTTTACATATTGACAATATATAATGCAGTGCAGTGTTGATTTAAAGAACATAATCTTGAATTACAACAAGAAAACTAAAATTTATGGGTGAAATGGCGCCATGGGGTGACTTCTCTTCCACCCCAATGCCTTCTCTTCTACTCCACCCCCATTCTAATTCCCATCATCATCATCATCATCCAGGAGCCTTCTACATACACACCTCAAAGTAAGTTTACTTTTCTACCTTTTTTGTTGAATTTAGACAATTTTCGGTGAGCTGGAACCAATTACCCCAAAACCCATTGAAACAATGGTTTCGGTGAACGAGTTTTTCGGTTAACGAGCAACCTTCTAGAACGGATTGTGCTCGTTAACCGAGGGACCACTGTAATTTTGTTGTGCAATAATATAAGGAATGAGTTACACTTAGTAAATACTGTACATATGTATATAAGATTAATTAAATTAAATGATTAAGAATCTCACTTAAATGGTCATTTCTGAAGAGATTAAGTATGTAATATGGGACATTTAGGTTTGCCAGGGATATAATGAGAGTGGGCAAAACATAAATAGGATGGTGAGTCCCCAGGTTACAGAAAGGTTTCATTCCTGAAAATCATTTTGCAAAGCGAAACCATTTTTCCATTGACTTCCATTATAAAAGTTGAGATGCACTCCTACAGAAATTTTTTGAGACCCCAAAACGTGACACAAGCACAAATATGTATGAAATTAGATAATTTCCACCAAAAACGATGTTGACTGCTGCAGGCGGTGGTGAGGTGAGGTGGTGCGATCAGAGTTACTGGGATTACCTCCTTAAAACTTCATAGTTATTGTCCAACACAATTCGTTTATGGAATCTTATATCACCACTACTTTCACTTGAACTTGATGGTCTTTTACCACTCATCTTGAATAAGGGTTCACAGTAATACAGGCGCATAACTGAACATAAACTGGGGAATGAATTTAAACTGAGCAGAGCCATTGTTGTTGGCCTGCTACCAGCTGGTGAGGTGAGCCGCCCAACAGCCATCTTGTAGCTACCACCAGAATGAACACAAATTTTGTTTGTTTTATATAGCGATTTTTCTTTTGAAAATAAGAATGAATTAACCATAATTCCATAGGGGCAAATACAGTCCTGAACACAAGCTGGGGAAAGAATTCTACCTGAGCAGCGCGATTGTTGTGGTGGTTGCTGGAAACTGGGGAAGTGAGCAGCCTTCCAACTACCTTTTGGTCAAACAGAATCCACAAATTTTTTTTTTTACAATTTGGGTAAAACTTTAGGTTAAAATCGCTACTTATTTTTAATTTACCAAAATTCCTTAAGGGGGAATATTTTTTTCCCGTAGCCTGAAATTTTGGTCATACTTTCAAAATTCCGTAACCATGGATTCTGTAGCGTGAGAGATGCTGTACAGTGATCCCTTGGTTAATGAGCACCTCGGTTAACGAGATTTCGGTTAACGAATCACCTTCCACAAGATTCTTAGCTTTGGTTAACGAGCATTACCTCGATTAACGAATTCCTTACGAGCGGCCCCCAACATGTTTTCGCTTGCACACTAGCTGTCGTATTATTCCGCCAATACAGTAATCAGTTCTAGGGCTTAAATTCCTTGCCATTTTAGTAAATATCAAGAAGGTTGTACTATTCAATCATTTTAAAAGTTTTACAGTGGGGTATGATATAACGAATCTAATTGGTTCTAGAACCTCGTTCGTTATAGCATTCGTTCGTTATAGGATTAATCCGTCCCAGGCCCCCAAATACAACCACTTAACACTGAAAATTTTCTGTGGAAAATGTAAAAAATACAGTACTTTATCTTACCTCAGTGTTGTTCAGCATGCAGGTACCCCTAAACACTGGCACAGCATGATCACTTCCACTGGGAGTCTTGGCTTTAAGGTCCTCAAAGAACTGTTTGGCCTTCTCACAAATTATAGCTTCACTAATGCTATCACCTGCCATTTCTTTCTCCTTTATCCACGCTAAGAGTAAATTTTCCATCTCTTCAATCACATTACACCTTGCTTTGCTAAGTCTAAAGATTCCCTTAGCCACTTGCACAGTTTTCAACTCCTCTTTATTCTTCAAAATCGTACATACAGTCAACCCTCGCTTTACGCGGTCCCACTTTACGTGTTTCCACGTTTACGCGGTACCCTGCCGAACACGGAATGCTCACTTTCTGCGGTGTGTGTGTACCCTTTTACGCGGAGAGCGGTGCGAGCAGGTTGCGCACAAGGTCGCCCAGTCATCAAAACATTACCGAATTCTTCACCCGCCACCCACCACAGCCGGCCCAAGTCAGTGATAGTGAGGATATGGACTTATATGGACTTTGAGGGGTTTGACAAAGAGGCCCTGCAAGCCTCTGTGGTGGATAGTGATACAATTGATACAAGTGATACAGGTGAGGGCCAATAATCTGCCCTCTGCCTCGGAACCAACCCCCCATCCCGTGCCCAGCCATCTTTTACTAATGTAAGTGTGTTGTAATATATATTGATATTTCTCTTAATTTGTGTGTGCATACCATCATAAAATTAAGAAGTTATTTTTACTACAACGTAGGTATTGTGTCTGAAAAAGTGGAGTTTGGGGGTCGGCCCGGTCTCTATTTCAATTAATCCCATATGTTATGTTGTTCACTTTACGCGGGCCGCCGTAGGTTCAATTGACCGCGTAAAGTGAGGGTTCAATGTATAGTCGATTTAGCCATCCCATATTCATCACTAAGTTTCGCAATGCTTGTTCCATCCTCACGTTTCTTTATGATTTCTTTCTTAGTTTTAAGGGTTATTAGCTTTCTCACTCGCTTTGGACGATTCATTGTTACAATTGTATACTTGTATAACAAAATAGTTATACAAATAACACGAATTTCCACATCAAAAGACGAAATTTCAACAATAACAGTGGTGCACTGGCTACACAATGAGACAAAGATGGCGCCTGACGCTCTTGTTGTGAGCCGCTGTACATCAATATTCATGCGCCAGACGAAATAGCCCCGTATTCATCTGCGTTCGTTGTAGGAGTTGCGTTCGTTATAGGATTCTCAATTTTATAGGTAAAACCGTTCGTTATAGGAATATTCGTAGTAGGATCCATTCGTTATAGGAATATTCGTAGTAGGATCCGTTCGTTATAGCATACCCCACTTTATATTAAATTTTTTAGTCATTTTAACAATTATTGAATATAATTGAAGTACAGGAAACTAGTTTTATGCGCGCCAAACAGCCTATCAACACACCAAACAGGCGTCAGTCTCTGTGTCTTTTCAGTGGAGGTAACATCTTGCTTCAGACTCTCTTCAACATAAACACTTTTTTCTGTGTTTTCAGTCAAATTATTGGTCATTTTGAAATTTATTTTACATATTGATGATATATAGCGCAGTGCAGTGTTGATTTAAAGAAAATATTCTCTATTTACAGTAATTAAACTTAAAATATCACGTGTTGAAATTGTGTTTGAATCCAGCATGGGTCCCAAGAAATCTAGAAAAGCGATTTCAATTCAGATGAAACAGGAAGTAATAAGAAAACATGAATAAGGCATCATAACAAATGTGCTAAGCAAAGAATATGGCATGTTGACATCAACTGTGTCGACAAACCTTGCACAGAAAGACAAATTCAAGGAAGTGAAAGTGAGAGACAAATCTACCAGTGTTCAAAGGTAGATCCCTAATAGCAGAGAGGTAACTTCTCATCTGGATTAAGGAAAAACAGATGAAAGGTGATTCAGTTTTTACTGAATTTATTTGTGAAAGAGCCAGGGAAATCTACAAACATTTAAAGGTAGATCAACTTGGTTCTTCAGGCACAGACTTTGAAGATTTTAGGGCCAGCAAAGGCTGGTTCGAAAAATTTAAGAAAAGTTAGGAATGGTGAGGCTGCCAGTGCTGATAAGGAAGGGGCAGCAAAGTTTTTAGTGGAATTAAAAGAACTAATGGAAGAAGTAAATTATCTTCCACAGCAAGTGTTCAATGTTGATGAAACTGGGCTGTTCTGGAAAAAGATGCCCAAAAGAACATTCATCACCAGAGATGAGGCCTCTTTACCTGGGCATAAACCCATGAAAGACCGTCTCACTCTGTTGCTTGGTGCCAATGCTTCAGGGGATTTCCGACTGAAGCCTATGCTTATCTACCGCTCCGAGAACCCCAGGGTGTTCAAGCAACAAAAAGTGGTAAGAGGACAGCTTGGAGTTTATTGGAAGTCCAACCGTAAGGCATGGGTAACAAGACAGCTCTTTAATGAATGGGCTGTTGAGATGTTTTGCCCTTCTGTGAAGAGCTACCTAACCACCAATAAACTTCCTTTAAAGGCTCTTCTCCTTATGGATAATGCCCCTGGTCATGACACTCAACTTGCCAGAACTTTGGAGTCTCAATTTGACTTTATCAAAGTGTTGTTTTTGCCTCCCAACACCACATCAATTATACAGCCAATGGACCAGATTCTGATCAGCAACTTCAAGAAGTTATACATGAAGAAAATGTTCAGGAGGTGTCATCAGGCAAATTCTACTGATCCTGAACTAACACTGGCACAGTTGTGGAAGACACAGCTTAACATCCTGGAGGCTGTAAAATTGATTGTGTCCTCATGGCAAGAAGTCTCCACTAGATCCCTCAATTCTTCATGGAAAGACTGTGGCCATCAGTACAGTTGGGTCTGCATTTACGTGGTCAATTGAACCCGTGGAGGCCCTCGTAAAACGAGAAACACGTAAATGAAATAACAGAACACATGGGATTAATTGAAATAGAGACTGGGCTGACCCCCAAACTCCACTTTTTGCGACACAATACGTACGTTGTAGTAAAAATAGTATCTTAATTTTATGATGGTATGCACACACACATAATATAGAAGATAAATATCAATAAGAGAATAATATACTGTACCAGGTAAAAGGAAAATCAAGGTTTAACACTTACGTTAGTAGAAGAGATGGGTCGGCATAAGGGAATGGGGGCTGGTTCCAAGGCAGAGGGCAGATTACTGGCCCTCAGGTGAATCACCATCACTATCCACCATAGTTGTCAGGGCCTCCCTGACAAATCCCTCAAAGTCAACATCACTGTCACTATCACTGGCTTGGGTTGGCTGTGGTGGGTTGCAGGCGAAGAAGTCAGAGATGTTACGCTGACGGCTAGTGTTGAAGTTGTCATGATACATCTGGATGTAAGGCTCCATAGTCTGCAACAGCTGGTTATTGAAGACTTCATAGCGGTGATCGTCAGGGTCGTTGGAAAGGACGAGCTTGAGATTCTCTGCAAACTCGATGGCATCCTTAACATTGCCATGCGTTAACTTGTGTTCTTCTCGGGATGACGCACCACCTGCCTCTTCACTGACGTCATCGTCTTCTAACATCTCGTCGGCTGTCACCTCAGGATCCCTGATCACCTCCATAATGTCGTCGTTGGTGGTCTCGGAGAAACCTGCAGCTGTAACACTCTGCGCAGCTTCTCTTGCAAGGTCCACTGCCACTACAACAGACTGAACCTCACCAGTCACAGGTTGACTCTGCCTCCCACCTGGGATACCTTGCAACACATGCCGCCATGCGTGACGAATCGTTGCCACAGACAGCTGCCCCCATGCCTCCACCAAGAAATCAACAGCTGTCTTTACGTTAAATTTCTTTCAAAACTGTTTGACGCGAACTTCTTGATCCGCCAATTCTTGTTCCTCGTCCTCGTCGCTCTCGCTATCGGTGTCACCCAGGTTACGCAACTCATCCTTGGTGTAGGTACAGTCGTTCATGAACTTAAACTTCTCTGTAGAGAATGCAGCCTTAATGTTGCATATCGACTCCTCGTCCATGGGCTGGATTAACGACGTAGTGTTGGAAGGAAGGAAGACCACTTTTACATTGGGGTGACGATCCAACAGTAGGGGCGAGTGTCCTGGTGCGTTGTCAAGCAGCAACAAAATGTTGAATGGAACATTCTGTTGCTCGCAGAATTTCTTGACGTCGGGAACGAAACAGTCGTCAAACCAGGAGAGGGACAGAGCAGTGAACATCCACGCCTTAGGTGCGGTTAGCCAGTGGACATTTAGCTTGGTCATGTCCATGTTCTTGTAAGCGTGCGGCTTGCGGGCTGTGTGGATTACCGATAACTTGAGCTTACTGGTACCAGAGGCATTGGTGGTAAACAGGATAGTGATGCGCTACTTTTGCAACTTCCTGCCCTGACACTTGCTGACAGACTTGACAACGAAGGTCTTGGTAGGTAGCTTTTTCCAAAACAGACCAGATTCATCCATGTTGAACACCTGGTCGTCAGTGTACTGTCCTTCCTCCATAATGTCACGTAAGAATGGAGGAAAGTCACTAACCGCAACACAGTCAGCACTCGCTCCTTCACCAGCAATGTTAATGTTGGTGATCTTGTTCCTCTTCTTAAACCCTTGCAGCCACCCAGAGGAAGCAGTGAAGGGTTTGGGCTCTGCAATTCCCATCTTATGTGCCACTGCTACGTACAGTTCACGTGCGTAGTCCTGAACTGACCACGTGTCCACCGCCATGTTCCGTCTTGCCTGACGAATCTAGTAGCTCACCAGCAAATTCTCAGTCTTGAGCAGAACCTTGTTCTGGCAGTACTTCACCATTGAAGCACCTGTGGACTTTGTGATGCTCATATGTTCTTTTATCTTGGCGGCATCCTTCCTGGCAGGCCAAATCAACTTGCTTCGTACCTTTTTCCAACTCCTGCACGATCTTGTACTTAACTTCGTAACTTAGGGAACGTCGTATCTTCTTTGGCTTGGAGAGGCTGGGTCCAGGTAAGGCAAGGTTTTTATGTGGTGGGGGGGGGTCCAGCGGAAGCCATTCTTACGAGATTAGCGGGCACAATAGAACACAGTTTACACCGAGTGAAAGGAGGAGAGTGACTGACGCGGGTAGGTCAGCGGCTTCTTCCCTCCCGTGGCAAGGCACGTCATACAGTATTACATTGAACCAATCACAGCTAGCGGGGGAGGGAGGTAAGGATGCGTGGCCCAATCACAGTCCGATACGTCATATGACGTTACCGATAATGCAACAGCAACATACGGCGGGATTTTACTCGCGCCGCTTACCCAAGCATGACGGGAGATGGGGGGAGGTTTGAATCGAAAAATGGCCCGGCGCGGCTGAACCACCAGCTGCTCTCCGCGTAAATGACCAAATTTACCGCGTAATTAAAGCATTTAAATTCTGGCAAGGTACCGTGTAAATGACCACTGGGAGAATTTCAGGAAACTGGCTTCAGGGCACCCAGATGTGGAAAAATCTGAACTAGCTTTGTGTCATGTTGAAGAGACAGTGGTCTTCTTCTTTAAACATCAGTTAATGATGAGGAGGAGAGATGCCCCACAGACAAAAATTGACTGTTTCTTCTCTAAGAGGCAGCGGGAACAAGATGCTAGCCCTCAGCCTTCCACTTCAAGAAGGAGAGAGAATGTTCCTGGTGGAGAATCTGTCAGTCCATAGGCTCCTGACATTTTCATGGAAGGTGACTCACCTTCCAAGAAGCAGTAAAATGCTTCTCCTCCACCTCCACTTCAAATTCACATCAGCATCATCATCCAGGAGCCTTCTACATACACACCTCAAAGTAAGTGTACTTTATTGCCTTTTTTGCTAACTTTAGGCAATTTTCGGTGAGCTGGAACCAATTACCCAAAAACCCATTGAAACAATTGTTTCAGTTAACGAATTTTTCGGTTAACAAGCAACCTTCTGGAACGAATTGTGCTCGTTAACCGAGGGACCACTATACTGCACAACACAAGTTGTGCGCAAAAACAGCAGCTAATGAGAGATCAACCTTGTACAAAGGTAGCAGAATATGAATTAAGTGCAAGAGCCTATGCCTTAAGTTACCCAAGCAGCTAGCCTACCCATGTGCCCGTCACAGGTATTATAAACTACAGTAAATAATAACAACTTTCCCCACTAACAGGTACAGTGATGCACCAGAAATAAGAAAGAGAAAAGGAAGAACATCAAATGTAAGACAGAAACATCAAGGCCGAGGTGAAATTATTTTTTAATGACATATTGTAAAATGCATATAAAATACAAGGCCTTTCTTTTCTTACCCTTCTTGGTCAACAACAGGCAACTGATCGTATCCCTCGCGCTGCATGATAGCGATGGCATCCTGGCAGGAAATAGTTGGTAAAACAGTCAGGGGTGCTGAGAGGGGCAGCGATGATACCTTCAGGGGTGACCACCTGTTGCAGCCAGAGCAGAGAAGAAAGGTATTTCAGTAAGTATCAATACCTATCCTTACTAAAATTACATATATTCAAAGGATACTGTACAATACATAGATTTTTTTATAAAAAAAAGCAATTAATTTGCAACTAATTATGACAAAGTACAGTACAATTCAGTCAAAACATCTGAAGATGACATAATTATTTCCCTGGCCCAATCAGTGAGACAGATGGACAAGATGAATGAATGACCTTAGTGGAGTGGTACATACCTATCACCCATCCATATACTGTAATGAACACCATTTATATCTTGTGGGTTAAAGTTTCCTTGAAAACTTAAAAACTTAAATATTAAAACCTAGTAGACAGATATATGGACGGATAGACCCAATGCTACAGTGCCATCACATCATCTAAACTTACACCATTTGTAAAGTGGCATAAAATTCTATTGAAAATGAGTGGATCAGTTATCTTAACGATACTTATTTGAGGACTGATTTAGAGTACAGAAGTACAGATGAATGTGCTTATCAGGGTCGTACCATCTTGGCATATACCATATATCACTGATATGTATAAACCATTTAAACAAATTTACATAAAATTTAATTGAATACTAAAAGAGTTGATTTTACAATTATTGATACCAGTGAGAAAAGAATTACATAAGCCTGATGGCCCATTAATGGGTGTGTACATACAGTATATTGCACACCAAGCCTTTAATTAATACTGTACAGAGGGAGGCAGTGTGGCCAGCATTGTACAAGACTGCCCTCACTTCCCAAAAAGAAAAGTTAGGACCCCTTTTACAGCTAGGAATGAGGGTGCTCTAGGTTCAGAGTGATCTGGGACAGGAGGAGAAAGCTATTTCAGTATAACCCCCAAGTTTGCGGATTTTTACTTTGCGGTTCTCGGTTATTCACAGATGGAACCCTGGATGTACCCAAGAATGTTTATGGGTAGTTTTAAAGTTGCCGTAATTTTCGCGGCTGGGACAGGGAGCCATTCGTTCTAGAGACAGTAATTTCTTTTACCTGTATTGTAAATATGTGTGTGTGTGTGTAGACACACAAGTAAAAATATAACCCCCACCCGTCCGCAAATGTTTTTTGCGGCCATTTTGGGGGCCCCTGTAATAACAGACAGTCACTGGAGGATAATAAAATATGGTAAGTCATGTTTGTACTATTACAATATCAAATAAGAGACAAGTCAAATAGAAAATATGTGTAGCAAGAACTGACCAGTGTTTACTTTGTGTTTCTTCATCCTCCTTGATGAAATCCCTTTCCATCATCCACTGCTCAGAGAGATGTTTGGTCATGTAGTTTCGTACAGAGTCTGGCAATATTACAACACATCTCTGCCCAGCCTCAAGTTCTGCTGCTGCTATCATTGCAGAGTGCATGGCAGCTCCACAGCTTCCACCTGTTCAATAACATAATTGTCATAATCAAATTACATATCAATTTATAATTTTTCTAATTAATTATTCTCATCATTTGTCACCTTATTAGCTGCTTGGGTAGTCAATATTTTCTCAGTTGTGCAATTGATAAAAGAACAAATGAACTAAAGGAAATTGAAAAGTTCATATACAATAAACCCTTGGTCATCTGGACTAATTGGGGGAAAGAAGGGTCCTGATTAACCAATAGTCAAGACTATCTGAAATACAATACAAGTGTACAGGTGCTCCTCTACTTATGAACATATCACTTACGAACTTTCAGAGATACGAAGAAGCCTGTCCATATGTACAAATGACTATTTATACATTATATTTACTATTTATAAATTTAAATGTTGTTGAAGGCTGGTAAGATATAATGTAGAGTCTGTATTTATTATTGATTATAACATAACCGTACTTTATATTCTTTATTTTTGTTTTATTTTTACAATATGTTCTGTTCAGCATCTACAGGAGTAAAGTGTTGTAACTCTGAAACTAAGGGGTATTGACACTGGTTATGGAGTCATTTATCCTTATGATGGCTTCCATCACTTGTGGTGATGTGGCAGTTGAGTGGCTTTCTTAGGTTCTAAGCTGATACCCTTTCTTATGTTCTTGTTACATGTAGTTGCATTATCACCAGATGGCTCTATTGGGCACTTATAATACCTTATTTACCTTAAAGAGTGGCCACCACTAGACTAGGAGCCTCAGTAGTATAATTCTTATATAATTTTTAATAAACCACAGTGGCGGCTCGTCAGTAGGCACTGTGGAACTGCATCACCCCCTATTTCACCCGATATATATGTATAATATAATATATCAAATGTTTATTTATTTATACTTGTACAAGATATTTAAAACAATTATCAGTAATACTTAAACTTAATGTCAATGGTCATCCTCTAATTCCGAGAGAGAGAGAATATATATATATATATATATATATATATATATATATATATATATATATATATATATATATATATATATATATATATATATATATATATATATATATATATATATATATATATATATATATATATATATATATATATATATATATACTGTACTGTATTTCTGTGTGTGTGTGTGTGTGTGTGTGTGTGTGTGTGTGTGTGTCACACAATATTAAAACAATTCTTAAAAATGTTTTGAAGCAGCTCCCCCATGAATTAGAGTCACGAGCCGCCACTGATCAACCATAAAAAATATGTCCACCTTACCACACAAGAGGCCTTCTTCCTTGATCATCCTGCGTGCCATGTTTAGTGAATCTTTGTCATTGCACTTTATCCATACATCAACCACTTCTCGATCTGCACAATCAAATGGTAATTAGAAATCAGCACTTCATCACTACTATATATGAATACATAATAACAAATACACTGGGTTTAAAGATTTCATAATACAGGTTGGGTATCCCTTATCCAAAATTCCCCAGTCTGAAATCTGAAAGTCTATTTCATTATATTTATGGTAGATAATACATTGAATATGGCATATATTATAAATTTTACTCAGGAAGTATGTATGTGTAATGAATAAAGGTAAGAACAGGTTGCTTAGTGCCTCAGAGTCAGGTGTCATGGCAATGCCAAGCAGACGGTAGTGATTGCTTACCTTTTTGGGTCTTTAGTGTACATCTTATACCCAAAATGATTAAATTATATTTCATAAAATTAATGCAGAATATATGTATCTATATGCTGTAAATGAAATATAAATCAATTGTGCATAAATTTGGGCCCCATCCCTGCTGAGTGAGCTACCCCATTATACAGGTTCTGTATACTGTAATATATTAAACACACTGCAAGTATTTTCTTTAATTTATAAGCTTGCTTCAACCAGCTACAGTATTCTAATTCAATAGTGTTTCATTAGGATTTGAGTGAAAAAGATTACTGTACATACTTACTACATACATTTATTACACAAATATATATATATATATATATATATATATATATATATATATATATATATATATATATATATATATATATATATATATATATATACATATATATATATATATATATATATATTTTTCCAAGGAAAGAAGAAAACACGAAGTTCCAAGCATTGTGAATTCATCTTCAGGGTGAGTACACTGAAGATGTGAATTACCGCAACCGTCTTTTCCTTTTATGGTTATCAACATATACCTAGATCACGCACCACAGTGATTTACTCATACATACATACATACATACATACATACATACAGTTGTACCCCACTTACGCGGTCAATAGAACCCAGAGAGTACCGTGTTAAGTGAAATCACGATTAAGTGAACAACAGAACATATGGGATTAA
>NW_024713129.1:8312937-8376019 GCF_018991925.1 Homarus americanus
AATTTGGGGGCGTCTTATGCACCCGGCGCCTTATAGAGATATACAGTAGTGATTCATGGCATCTCTTGTAAATAATCCAATATTATTTCCTAGCTGAATTGACTTTCTGGAGTTGCATCCAGTCAGGGCAGCTCCAGGAATATCAAAAAGAGGGGTGGGGTTGAAGAAGTTGTGGGTGGGGAAACATGACGAAGGTGGGGGGGGCTGCAAGCCCCAAAATTGTTGTTCTTTAGATCTGACCAATATCATGGGCATTTGAGGCCATTTGAAGCCATGTGCACTTGATATTAGGAGATATTTTGATGTCAAAAGTAAATACTCTTTACTATACAGTACAAAAATGCCTAAGTACAATACTGCATTAAGAAAAAAGTATTGAATTTTCTCGTGAAAGGGGGTGGGAGTGCAGGGACTCAGGACACCCCCTCTGGTCCCCTGCCATCTATCATGTTGGAAATGCAAAATGGTAAATGGTCACTTCCTAAGAAACGTCATTAATTTCCCCAATCAAGTCTAAGTATAGGGCCCCATTGACTGTAGGCAAGTCTATAAATGAGGGAGTGCCATTTCAGTCATTCATTCAAGTCACACTATCATTCTGTAGAAAATGTGTAATGTAAAATTAAATAAGCTACATGTGTGGTGGTGAGCATTGAAGTCCACAGCGAAGGGCCTTTGCACAAATATGGCTCATATGGGACTTACGTACATGTTGCTGCCTGTAGGAGCAATTTAACACAATTTCTACTCTTGAGACCATCACTTCGTCCACATAGTGTGTGATGCCTCTTCCATCATCTCTTCTGCATTCTTGTAGCTCAGCTTTTAAAGTGTCACAATATTGCAGAGCTCATCTTCTTTCTACCAGACCTTGCATTTCCAATCAGAAGCACTCCCTCTTTTATTCATCAACACAGGCACAGCACAGACAAATTGCAGTGTTCTTGCAGTTCTCTGCACTGTGTCTATATTCCTGACACTTGTGCAACATATGGGGTAGGGAATGTGGGGTCGGACAATAACCCTCTCAAATTCCAACTTCACATGCTCAGGCAGATCAGTTTTCCCAAATGTCAACGTCACAGTCCATGTCATTAGAGTGGTCCCTCTCGGTTAAAACGCCTCGGTTAATGAAATTTGGTGAACGAATCACCTTCCATAAGAATCTTCATTTCAGGTTAACGAACAAAAATTGGTTTCACGAAATTCTTACTAAAAATGTCAACATGTTTGGCTTGCTCACCAGCTGGAAGATAAGTCCGCCAATACAGTATTCGGTTCTAGGGCACATATTCGTTTCCATTGGAGTAAATATCAAGAAGGTTGTGTTATTCAATATTTTTCCAAGTTTTATATTAAAATTATTAGTCATTTTAACACCTATTTAACATAATTACAGTACAGGGAACTAGTTTTGGGTTGCGCTCATCAGCCACTTCACTCACCCACCAAGGCTCAGTTTGTGTTTCTGTTCGTTGGAAGAAACATCTTGCTTGGGGTCTCTTGAGCACAGAGTATTTTATGTTTTACAGTATAATTATTGGTCATTCTGAAATTAATTTAACATATTGACAATATATAGCGCGGTGCAGTGCTGATTTAAAGAAAATAATCTTGAATTACACCTAGTGAACTTAAAATTTTATTGGTGAAATGACTGTATCATGCATGGTCCCCTGAAAGGTGATTTTCCTCCATCCCCCTTCCTTCTCTTCTCCTTCTCTTTCACCCCCACTTCTAATTCCCATCATCATCATCAACCAGACCTTCTACCACACCTCAAAGTAAGTGTACTTTGCTGCATTTTTTTACTTTGTATGTACTTTTCGGTGAGCTGGAACCAATTTTAATATCCCATTGAAACAATGGATTCGGTTAATGAAATTTTTGGTTAACAAACGACCTTCTGGAGGCTAATTGTGTTCGTTAACGAGGACCACTGTATTTGAAAACCATTGATTAATCTTGTAAAGAATCGAGCATCAACCATGTCTTGATCAGTCATGTACCCCATGATCTCATTTTCATCCATATGCCATTACATGTAATGAGAAATTTGGGACATATGCTGTTTCACCATAAGCATAATTGGCATAAATTTCTGACATACAGTCAACCCTCCTGCGCGGTCCCACATACCGCGTTTCCACGTTCTGCGGTACCCTGCAGAAACAGGAATGCTCATTCACGGTCGTGTCCCTTTACGCGGAGGCGGCTGGCGAAACGCGCCATTTTGGATCCAAACCTCCGCCATCTCTCGGCCATCCGCCATATTTGTGTAAGTAAGTGCGAGCAGGGTGCCCCACGGTGCAGTCATCAAAAACATTACTGAGTTCTTCACCCGCCACCCACCACAGCGGCCCAAGTCAGTGATAGTGATAATTATAGTGAGGATATGGACTTATATGGACTTTGAGGGGTTTGACAAAGAGGCCCTGCAAGCCTCTGTGGTGGATAGTGATACAATTGATACAAGTGATACAGGTGAGGGCCAATATCTGCCCTCTGCCTCGGAACCAACCCCCATCGTGTGCCCAGCCATCTTTCTACTAATGTAAGTGTTAAAAAACTAATATTATTGATATTTCTCTTTAATTATTAATTGTGTGCATACCATCATAAAGTTAAGATAATATCTTTACTACAACATAGTTGTGTCATCAAAGTGGGTTTGGGGATTAGGCCCGGTCTCTATTTCAATTAATCCCATATGTTATGTTCACTTTCTGCGTTTCTCACTTTCCTGGTACCCTGTGGGTTGAATTAACAGCGTAAAAGTGAGGGTTGACTGTATTTGACTAAGCTCAAGTTCGTTAGCTGGAGCTCACCATTTTGTAAATACTTACGTATTTTATACTATTATAAATTTTCTAAAAATGAAGCCACTCTATAGAACTTTAAAAAGAATGGAGATAATTATTGATGCATTTTAAGGAATCCCTCTCACAAATTTTCCGAGACTAAAGTATGATACTGAATATATTTAAAAATCTTCACAGCAATGAAACAGTTACTCAAACTTGGTAGTATATACTTACAGGACATTAGGGATGAAGTCATACCCAATCCCTTCAACTTCATATCCAGAGACCTCATTTTTGTTAAGCTCTTCAGGCAATGCTAATATCGAGCCTTCTGGGTCCACACCAACAACTTTACAGTCAGGAATCTATGGAAAACACACAACATTACCTTCAGGTGCTTGAAAAGAAGCAGTTTTTTCTAAAAAACAGTTTTTTGATATATAGCCCAGAGTGCGACATCTAGCTTTATACCTCGTATGTTAATGCCTAGCAAAACTTGCCAGGCCAACATACAGGCAATTAAAACATCTCATAATTATAATCGTAATATTAGGAGGACCGCTCACTACCTGGCATTTAATTGCAATTCTCAAAACCCCTTCCGCACCCTCCATCACAAAAAAACAAAAATAATAATAATCACAATAATAATAATACTGTAATAATAATAACAATAATAATACCTGTAATAATAACAATGTTATATAAATAATAATAAAGTAATAATAATAATAATGTAATTACAGTCTTAAGAATACAGTAAACCCTCGCAAACCCTGGCAAATTCCTATCGGTCTCTTTATCTCAATCATTATCTGGTGTTTACTCCCCGCTGCAAAATGGACCCAGTCTGCATCATCTGCTGGGCCAATCTGTAAGCGTTATGGTTGTTTTTCAACTCATATTTTTGCTTCGATAAACAGCATGCTCTTACAATTAGCAGTTTTAATTAGCAGTCAGATCAGTAACCTGGGACTTGGTCACAATTTTTGTGATGCCATATTGCAGCAGGGTCTACTATTAGACAACACATTGTGCTTCCAATATCTTCCCAGGCGTTAGTACCTCCCTGTTTGGTAGCTGCTTACTACCTACTAGTAGGTAACTTCGACACAATATTGTTTATTTGTTATGTATTAACTGGTAAAGATATGTTACTGTAATAATTTGTAGCCTTCATATACAGTAGTACCCGCTTACGCGGTCAATAAAACCCACAGGGTACTGTGTTAAGTGAAAACAGCTAAGTGAACAACAGAACATATGGGATTAATTCCAATAGAAACTGGCCCATCCCCAAACTCCACTTTTTCCAACACAATACCTATGTTCTAGTAAAATAACATCTTAATTTCATGATGGTACATGCACACAATTAATACTTAAGAGAAATAGAAATACAGTGCGCAAGTTAATGTCCATTCAAATAATGGACTCAACTCCTCCCCTCTTCTCACACTACACTGCTGGCTCGTCCCTCTCTGAGAATTTTTGGAAACCACTAAATTTTAATAAATAATACCTCAAACTAAAGTTAGGATAATACAATTGACATTGCTGGATTCCTTGTAAACCAGGAATATTTTGAATCTAAATGTCATATATTTTGCACAAAAGATAACATATTTACTCAGAGTAAACATTACATCTAAAATTTGTATGTCTAATGCAAAATCTATGATGTTTATATTCAAAATGATCATCAAATTATAAAATTCCAGCAATGTAAATTATATTCTGACCGGTAATTTGTATGAATTTTATGAGCTAAAACAAATATCTTCAGTTAATAAAAAAAAATATATTCTTCACAGGGTAACAGATGGTCGGTTCGGTCCTCCCTCCCCACCCCCACCAACCGTCCCACCAGATGTGTGGGAAAACCAGAATATTTACCTTTTAGTAATAAATAATACCTCAAACTAAAGTTAGGATAATATAATTGACATTGCTGGATTCCTGTAAGCCCAGGAAATACAAATGTCATATATTTTGCACAAAAATAACATATTTACTCAGAGTAAACATTACATCTAAAATTTGTATGTCTAATGCAAAATCTATGATGTTTATATTCAAAATGATCATCAAATTATAAGAATTCCAGCAATGTAAATTATATTCTGACCGGGTAATTTGTATGAATTTTATGAGCTAAAACAAATATCTTCAGTTAATAAAAAAAAATATATTCTTCACAGGGTAACAGATGGTCGGTCGGTTCCTCCTCCCCCCACCCCACCAACCGTCCCACCAGATGTGTGGGAAAACCAGAATATTTACCTTTTTAGTAATAAATAATACCTCAAACTAAAGTTAGGATAATATAATTGACATTGCTGGATTCCTTGTAAGCCCAGGAAATACAAATGTATATATTTTGCACAAAAATAACATATTTACTCAGAGTAAACATTACATCTAAAATTTGTATGTCTAATGCAAAATCTATGATGTTTATATTCAAAATGATCATCAAATTATAAGAATTCAGCAATGTAAATTATATTCTGACCAGGTAATTTGTATGAATTTTATGAGCTAAAACAAATATCTTCAGTTAATAAAAAAAATATTCTTCACAGGGAACAGATGGCGGTCGGTCCTCCCTCCCCCACCAACTGTCCCACCAGATGTGTGGGAAAACCAGAATATTTACCTTTTAGTAATAAATAATACCTCAAACTAAAGTTAGGATAATATAATTGACATTGCTGGATTCCTTGTAAGCTCAGGAATATTTAATACAAATGTCATATATTTTGCACAAAAATAACATATTTACTCAGAGTAAACATTATATCTAAAATTTGTATGTCTAATGCAAAATCTATGATGTTTATATTCAAATGATCATCACATTGTAATTCCAGCAATGTAAATTATATTCTGGCTGGGTAATTTGGTGAATTTTGAGCTAAACAGGCAGTCAGGCAGGTGGCGGGGCGAACTAAAATAGCTCTCGAGATGACACTCACAGATACGTGGAAAAAACCCGCTATGAAAGTTCAGCTTGGCGAGGCACTCACAGATACGGTAAAACGGGCTAAGTGAAACCTCGTAAGCGGGTAATACTGTACAATACAATATTTATTTTATAATGTATCTGTACTGAAAGAATAAATAAAAATGGGAAAAACTTGGTAATGGCGGCTAAGCTTACCCACCACCCTCCCAGCAGAGAGAGGTTTGGGGAAAAGATTATTTTCTGATTTGGCTGTGATGTAATTTTGATGTCAAATTATAATTTTTTTTTTTTTTATCCTCTACCACTTTGCTCAGCCTGCTGCCCAGATATACCGTAATATCTCGGCCTATAAGGCGGGGTATAAGACGGCCCCAAATTTCCATTTAAAAAGTAGCTTTTGAGCTCTATTCGCTGTATAAGACCAGTACCCCAAATGTGACACTACCCACTGGCCAGTAGTCCTCTACCAACCATCCTTGGTTTTTTAAAATAAGGCCAATTCACTTCAAGTAATGTCATCAAATGTTACCGCTGGTGTAGTGTAAACACTAGTGACGCCACTGAAGCGTCGCTATTTACCGGTAACTGAACTAATGTCGTGTCGAGTAAAATTTTTCCATTTACTTGAAATGGAGTACCGATTTATTTGTTTATTTATTTATTTATAATATACTGTAACATATTAAACACACTGCAAGTATTTTCTTTAATTTATATGCTTGCTTCACACGAGATTTATCGGTGTGGGACTGTGTTCCACTGTTTACCGTGCTTTTTTTTAGTAAGTTCTTTTATATTTTTTACTAAAAGTGTTATTTTATGTGGATAAAAATGTTACAATGGACTTAAACTATAAAAAATCAACTGAGCATGCTTGAAAACATACACTACACTACATCCTTGACCACCGAAGGGTCAAGATTTGGCGCCCTCTCAGCAGCCAGGTCAACTGTTAGTTGGCCCATACCAACCCCCCCCTGAACCACTTCTCCCACCGGAATATCAACAATTCTCGCCAGAAGTTACAATTTCATTTAGGAAAGGAATGGAACCAGTGTTAAACAGAGGAACATACGTGAACAGTGCTTAAGTCAGTGAGAACAACTCAACAGTAACAGTCGTACTAAGTTAACCTTTCACAGTGAGGTCCCAGGTACCCAGTGATAACGCCCGTGAGACCAAACAACCAGTGATGTGTTAATCCGCTTCACGGATAGGAAGGCCTGGGGCCACACCTCACTCATATAACACCATCTGTGAGGGAATTACTACACCACGCCAGGTCCTCATAACACCATCTGTGAGGGAATTACTACACCACGTGATGCCCTCATAACACCATCTGTGAGGGAATTACTACACACGTGAGGTCCCTCATAACACCATCTGTGAGGGAATTACTACACCACGGAGGGCCCCTCATAACACCATCTGTGAGGAAGTACTACACGGAGGCCCCTCATAACACCATCTCTGAGGGAATTACTACACCACATAGGTCCCTCCTACACCATCTGGGAGAGCTACTACACTACGTGTTTGCTGTTCAACACCTACATTAATCTGAATGTTCACTGTATGTCTTTGCCTATCTCTAATGAAGGCTTTTGTTAAACCACCAATGTATGTAATAAGTCATTTATGTCCAATGTATATTTTCAGCTTCGGCTGCAGAACTTTTCAATAAACCGTTATTATTATTATTATTATTACATATCGACACCAAGATCACCCAGATTGACCAACTACATCAATTTCTATAAGAAAAATCAACTTTTGAAGGTCAATATGGCGGTCATCTTGAAAAATGGTCGCCATCTTGATTTTTAAATGGTCAATCAGGCAGACTTGACTAGTAACCATTAGAGAATTACCATGCCAAATTTGGTGCTTGTACCACCATTTCATGATTCTTTGAAAATTGCATTTAGCTGCCCCACTAATGTCACCACTCCCATCTCAACATGACACTCATATACTGAAATATTGTATTTCATACTACATATGATTTTACAAAATAAATGTCCACGTCTGGTTAAATAACTCTTGTAGATATAATACCAGTTGAATAAACGAAACTAAAAACTGGAGATTGTAATTACAGTGAAGCCTTGACAACTCCATTATGAAGTTAGGGATTAGATGACACCAAATTCAATCACCTTAATGCACTTTAAGAGAGAGGAGTCACGTGCCAGGGCTTAATATTATCCTGGACCCTAGAGGTTGATGACGTATTCAGTGTCAGGGCAGAAATACATCGATGTACACAGCACCTGATCCCAATCAACTTCAGTATAGGTGTTAATAATGTAGAGGTGACCAGGTGTGTTGGACGTTGGTAGTGTTGGATGGTGATGCAGGAGAGGTAGTGTGTTGAGGGTGGTGTGTGGTTATGACTCACTCCCACAACCCCCACACCACTCACACATCCTCACAACTGTACACAAAACCCCCACACTACTCTTACAGCATCCAGACACCACTCACAAACCCCCACACCACACATCCTCACAACTGTACCACACAAAGCCCCCACACTACTCATACAGCATCCTCACAACACTACCACAACCCCCACACCACTCACACATCCTCACAATTGTACCACAAAGCCCCCACACTACTCATACAGAATCCTCACAACACTACCACAACCCCCACACCACCACACATCCTCACAACACTACCACAACCCCCACACCACCACACATCCTCACAACACTACCACAACCCCCACACCACTTGCACATCCTCAACACTACCACAATCCCCCACACCAATACACATCCTCACAACACTACCACAACCTCCCACACCACTCACACATCCTCACAACACTACCACAACCCCACACCAATTACACATCCTCACAACACTACCACAACCTCCCACACCAACACACATCCTCACAACACTACCACAACCTCCCACACCACTCACACATCCTCACAACCCTACCATAATAAAATTAATTATTTCTAGTGTGGTCGACTTCCACACAAAGACAGGCTATAAATAGCGGTCTTATCTCAACCTCCTTCCTTCCCTCCATCCCTCTGTTCTCAGAGAGGTCTGAGTGAATAATTCTTTTGTTTGTTTATTTTCATTGTTTGTCTAATTTATCATGTTGTATCAAAGTAATATACTGTAACTTAAAGTTTTAGGCAGCTACCAAACAGGGAGATTCTACTGTCTGGGAAGATATTGAAGCATAATGTACAGTATTGTCTAATGGTAGACCCTACTGCCATATGGCATCACAAAATTGTGACCAAGTTAGGTTGCTGATTTATCTTTGCTCTTCATTTACACACAATTGCAGAGTTTCAATTGTTTCTCTTCCTTTGACAACACAACATACAGTATTACCCCCGCCTTAAGCGGTCACTTAACACGTTTTATCATATAGCTGTGCCTCGCCAGAGACTGAACTTTCACTTAACACGGATTTTTCCACATATAAGCGTGAGTGTCCCGCTCGAGACGCTATTTTTAGATTTTGCCCCACCGCCACCCTGCCTGACTGCCTGTTTAGCTCATAAAATTCATACAAATTACTCGGCCAGAATATAATTTACATTGCTGGAATTCTTATAATTTGGTGATCATTTTGAATATAAACATCATATATTTTGCATTAAACATACAAATTTTTAGATAAAAATTTTCTCTAGGTAACTATGTTATCTTTTGTGCAAAATATATGACATTTATATTCAAAATATTCCTGGTCTTACAAGGAATCCAGCAATGTCAATTATATTATCCTAACTTTAATCTGAGGTATTATTTAATACTAAATGTTAAAACTCTGGAGGGAGGATTGGTGGGGGTGGGGGAGGTTGGGACTGACCGCTGTTGGAAGAGGGGGAGGCAAGGTGGGGTACTTGATTGACAGATAGTGTCATGAAGATTATTTTTTTTTATTAACTGAAGATATTTGTTTTAGCTCATAAAATTCATACAAATTACCCGGTCAGAATATAATTTACATTGCTGGAATTCTTATAATTTGGTGATCATTTTGAATATAAACATCATATATTTTGCATTAAACATACAATTTTAGATAAAATTTTTTCTAGGTAACTATGTTATCTTTGCAAAATATATGACATTTATTCAAAATATTCCTGGTCTTACAAGGAATCCAGCAATGTCAATTGTATTATCTAACTTTAGTTTGAGGTATTATTTATTAAAATTTAGTGGTTTTCCCTGCCAGTGTAGTGTGAGAGGGAGAGTTGTCCATTATTTGAATGGACATTAACTTGGCGACTGTATTTCTATTTCTCTAAGTATTAATTGTGTGCATGTACCATCATAAAATTAAGATGTTATTTTTACTACAACATAGGTATGTGCCTTCAAAAAGTGGAGTTTGGGGTCGGGCCGGTTTCTATTGGAATTAATCCCATATGTTCTGTTGTTCACTTATCTGATTTCACTTAACGCCGACCCTCTGGGTTCAATTGACCGTTAAGTGGGTACAACGTACATACAATATAATGTTTTCACCTTTGATTTTTTCCATTTATTTATGGTTGGTTATTTAAAATAATGCCAATTCACTTCAAGTATTGGCATCAAATTTCTCACTGTGATACTAGTGACTCATCTTGCGGCAGTTATTTAATTGGAACTAATGTTGGTGTGAGTAAAATATTTCCATTTACTTGAAATAGATTTGCCAATTTATTTGTTTATTTATTTATATATAATATACTGTAATACATTAAACACACTGCAAGTATTTTCTTTAATTTATATACTTGTTTTGGTGAAAATGGGAGGCGACCATTATAACTGGTAGGTGATCATTATGACCAAACTCGAATCCATGACGTGACTGTTCATCATTTATATCCTAAATTTACCACTGTCGGTAGTTTCAAGAATTAACGCAGTCATTTACTGAATATTCTTTGTAAAAATAAATTTTAAATTAATTATTTATAGGAGATAAGTATTATGATCAGTAAATATACATATATGCATTACTGACCGCCTCCTCAACACAAGGACGGCAAAAATAGCCACAGGCGATCATAGTCAAGGTCACTTTCCCTGGTAGGACTTTGTGAGTGGTTTACCATGTTTCCATCACCACTCTTGACACGCAATATTTAAGAAGTAAAATTTTTATACTTGGTGCTTAAGACGACCCCCAACTTTGGGCAGATTTTTTTAATGTTCAAATTCGTCTTATAAGCCGAGATATACGTACTCGCCTTCCACAAACATTATACCCTACACTTATTTCTTCTTATTTTTATCTTTATAGTACTTGTACGGTATTTACATATGTATTTATTCATATGACAAATTCTGTGGTTACTTCCATATAACACTTTACAATAAATAACAATAATCTCATTTTTTTTTTTTTTTTTTTTTATTGGGCACTCCCCACATCCTTGTGTAAGGTGAAGCGAGATAGCGTTAATACCAACAGGGAAGCATGCTAAGTTCATGCTTGCCTTTATGTCTCATGAGTTAAGTAGAAGCCTGAAGTCAAGGTAGAAGCTGAAGAGTCAGTGGTTTATGTGTCATCAAGTTGAAGCTTCCAACAACCCCTGAACACGAATTCAAGAACTTCGACTTACAACAGGTACCTACTTTACTGCTAGGTGAACAGGGACTAATGGGGGCTCGAAGTAAGTCCAAACAACTTCCACCGCCCGGAATCGAACCTGTGACATCTCTGGGCTATGAGGCAAGAACGGTATCAGATCTACCACCGTCCCCTCCAATAATCTCAATGACAACAGTTGTTGACACAGACTTATGTCTGATTTCAACCCAGAGTTCTGTTTCATATTCTTTTATTGGTGATGAATAGTAGTGTTTTAATAACCTTGTTATACACTTGAAGATCTTAGTTGTTGAAGCACAGAAATAACATAACAGCAACTGATTTTTCTTCAAACAGTTCAGATAAGCAGTGTTATCTCTAACCCCAATAGATTCGCTTTTTGGGGGAGATTGCGTTCGCCCCAAATAGTCCAGTTTATCGAGGTTCTACTGTAATATGACTCACCCGTTCCTTCAGCTTTCTTGCAATTCCAGTTATGGTTCCCTGTGTGCTCCTGCCACCAGCATGTCAACATTACCACCAGTTTGTTGCAGGATCCAGCAGTGCCTTCATAGTGAGACATTGGTTCTGGATTTTGTACTGTTGTAAAGAAGAAAATGTAAGGAGTGAATTAATCAACAAATGAGTCTAAACAGAACTGCATAACTCCGACATACATAAATTTTATAATTACTTCATAAATAATTTTAACTCAATCAAAACTCCATAATTCATGATTAATACTGTATAACTTCAGATATCTGGCACTTAACCTTCAGGAACTCTCAGCAACCGGTATTTTTTGGTGGGGTCAATTTCAGTCAGTAACGTCTGATCACATTTAAACATCAAGAAATTGGTTTGAATTTGGTGCCATTTCACCCATGTCAAATGGGAAGTTTTATAAGCAAATATTTGGCATGAGCATGGGTAATTGTCCTTCTGCTCCTTTGCCTCGTATTTATATGATTTTTTTAGGCTAGACTACTAACCAATAAAAAGGAAATTTTGTTCCTCAATGGTATAGATATGTAGATGATGTTCTTTGTCTTGGCCTAGAAACAGTGACGACTGAAATTTTTAGACAAGCTTAATGATCTTGTCCCAAGTATTACATTCAAAATTGAAAGAGAAATAAATGGATCCCTTCCATTTCTGATATGCTTATCATGAGAAATGGCCAAAACTACAAATTTAAGGTATACAGAAAGCCCACACAGGTAGACAGTTTCATTCACTTTCTATCGAATCACCTGAGTCTACCAAAATGTCAGTTTTTCTGCTATGTTCTTAAGATGTCTGGCGATTTGTGACTCTGAATTTATTGACAATGAATTGAAACACATTTATTCCATTGCACAAAAACTTGATACCCTTCATTGTTTGTTGATCGTTGTTTTAAAAGGGCTAAAAATCCTTTCATTCTACTCAAACCAGGCAAAATCCTATACTTAAGAATATTTTGACTTCCTATCGCAATGAATTTGTCCAGTTAGTTCAATCCCTTAAATTATTAAATATTTATATTCTTTTTAAGTATGACTCAACCATTACCAATATATTAATCAAGAACAGCCCAACTTTTGAATGCAAATAGAAGTGTTTATTTTATTCCATGTAGCAAATGTAATGGAAATTATGTAGGGCAGACTGGGAAAGCATTGCAGCTCAGAATCAAACAGCACAAGTACAATATCAGAACAGCATCTGAAAGCAGTGCACTGTTCGTTCATGTTAGAATAATAATCATCCCATTGCTTGGGAAAAAGCTTGGAATTATTCAAATCATCTTGCGCCTGAAAGACTTCTGGTTGAAGGTTTGATCAAGAATTAAAATCAATAAACCTTAGTGATGGTCAGTACAAAACTGATAATATGTTACATAAATTTATTTGTCAGTGGCCCAAGGTTAAAAATGCTTTGAAAACCTTGAGCTAGATGTAGGATAGTTATTTAGTGGGTCCCATATTTTTACCTGACTTAACTTGACTAGTCACGCCGCCTCTCTTAAGCTCCTCTGGTGAGTGTTGGTGCGGATTAATGGATGTCATGATTTTGACCTGACCTCATGTTTAATAAGGTCACCCTGTATATTTAAGCCCTCTGTCCATGTAATCCAGTTGCCTCTGAAGATGTCTTGAATAAGACTAAAGCTAAGGTGCCCGTTGTTTCCTTTCCCCGTGATTTTATCAAGATTTATCTTATCCACGTTTTCATTGTTGATCTACATGAAATATATATATATATATATATATATATATATATATATATATATATATATATATATATATATATATATATATATATATATATATATATATATATATATATATATATATATATATATATATATATATATTTTATTATATATATATATATATATATATATATATATATATATATATATATATATATATATATATGTAGAATTTCACTTAACGCGTCAATTGAACCCAGAGGGTCCTAAGTGAATAACAGAACATATGGGATTAATTCCAATAGAAACCGCCCGAATTCAAACTCCACTTTTTGAAGGCACATACCTATGTTGTAGTAAAAATAACATCTTAATTTATGATGGTACATGCACACAATTAATACTTAAGAGAAATAGAGAAATACAGTCGCTAAGTTAATGTCCATTCAAATAATGGACTCAACTCCCTCCCCTCTTCACACTCCTGGCTCTTCCCTTCAGAGAAATGTTGGGGGAAAACCACTAAATTTAATAAATAATACCTCAAACTAGTTAGATAATACAATTGACATTGCTGGATTCCTTGTAAGACCAGGAATATTTTGAATATAAATGTCATATATTTTGCACAAAGATAACATAGTTACCTAGAGAAAAATTTTTATCTAAAATTGTATGTTTAATGCAAAATATATGATGTTTATATTCAAATGATCACCAAATTATAAGAATTCCAGCAATGTAAATTATATTCTGACCGGTAATTTGTATGAATTTTATGAGCTCAAACAAATATTCAGTTAATAAAAAATAATTCAATTTACACTATCTGTCAATCAAAGTACTCCCACCTTGCCTCCCCCTTCCAACCGTGCGGTCAGTCCCAACCTCCCCCACCCCCCACCAATCCTCCCTTCCAGAGTTTTTAACATTTAGTATTAAATAATACCTCAGATTAAAGTTAGGATAATATAATTGACATTGCTGGATTCTTGAAGACTAGGAATATTTGAATATAAATGTCATATATTTTGCACAAAAAGATAACATAGTTACTCTAGAGAAAAATTTTTATCTAAAAATTGTATGTTTAATGCAAAATATATGATGTTTATATTCAAAATGATCACCAAATTATAAGAATTCCAGCAATGGAAATTATATTCTGACCGGTAATTTGTATGAATTTTATGAGCTAAAACAAATATCTACAGTTAATAAAAAAAATTCTTCACGGGTAACAGATGGTCGGTCGTCCTCTCCTCCCCCACCAATCGTCCCAAGGAGATGTGGATAACCACTAAATTTTAATAAATAATACCTCAAACTAAAGTTAGATAATATAATTGACATTGCTGATTCTTGTAAGACTAGGAATATTTTGAATATAAATGTCATATATTTTGCACAAAAGATAACATAGTTACCTAGAGAAAAATTTTTATCTAAAAATTGTATGTTTAATGAAAATATATGCTGTTTATATTCAAAATGATCACCAAATTATTAAGAATTCCAGCAATGTAAATTATATTCTGGCTGGTAATTTGTATGAATTTTATGAGCTAAAACAGGCAGTCAGGCGTGGCGTGGGAAATCTAAAATAGCTGCCTGAGCCGACACTCACCGCGTGATAGGAAAATCCGTGTTATGAAAGTTCAGATTTCGCAGGCAATCACAGAGTATGATAAAACGCTAAGTGAAACTGCTAGGCGCGGGTATATATGTGTGTGTGTGTATATATATATATATATATATATATATATATATATATATATATATATATATATATATATATATATATATATATATATATATATATATATATATATATATATATATATATATATATATATATATATATATATATATACAGAGTAATTTCCGCTTTTTAGCGATTCTCGCTACGTGCTTTACCTTTTACTGTAACCTGCCAGAACCCTAATTCCTACTTTACGCGTGCATCTACTCATATACGCGGGTTAAGTATATAATTTTTTTATTTAGCTCATAAAATTCATTCAAATTATTCCGGCCAGAATAATTTTACATTGCTGACTTACAATATGATCATCATTTTGAATATAATCATGGATTTTATTAGACATACAAATTTTAGATCTAATGTAAGAATTTGTTTACTACAGAGCAAATATGTTATCTTTGTGCAAAAATATATGACGGTATATTCAAAATATTCCTGGTCTTGCAAGGAATCCAGCAATGTCAATTATATTATCCTAACTTTAGTTTGAGGTATTATTTATTACTATACCTTAAAAATCTAGTGTTTTCCCCAATCATTTCTCAGAGAGGGAAGAGCCAGCAAGTGTGAGAGAAGAGGGGTAGGGAGTTGAGTCCATTATTTGAATGGACATTAACTTGAGACTGTATTTCTCTATTTCTCTTAAATATTAATTGTGTGTGTGTACCATCATAAAATTAAGATGTTATTTTTACTAGAACATAGGTACTGGCCGGAAAAAGTGGAGTTTGGGGTCGGCCCGGTCTCTATTTCAATTAATCCCATGTTATGTTGTTCACTTACGCGGGCTGCCGTGGGGTCAATTGACCGCAGAAATGAGGGTTCACTGTATATTCAATATTCCTGGTCTTGCAAGGGATCCAGCAATGTCAATTGTATTATCTCAACTTTAGTCTGAGGTATTATTTATTACTATACCTTAAAATCTAGTGTTTTCACCCAAACATTTCACAGAGAGGAGGAACCAACTGGGAAGAGTTGAGTCCATTATTTGAATGGCACTGTATTTTAAATATTAATTGTGGATACCATCATAATTACCATGTTATTTTTACTACAACATAGGTATTGTGTCGGTATTGTGTCGGAAAAGTGGATTTTGGGAGTCACAGTCATCTTTTCAATTAATCCTACAGTTCTGTTATTCCATTTACACGTTTTCTTTTACACGGATTCTCGGGTTCAATTGACCGTGTAAAGCGTAAATCGGGGTGTGTGGATGTATATATATATATATATATATATATATATATATATATATATATATATATATATATATATATATATATATATATATATATATATATATATATATATATATATATATATATATATATATATATATATATATATATATATATATATATATATATATATATATATATATATATATATATATTATGTCAACCTCACTTTACCTGTTAATGTAACCCACAGGGTACCACGGAAAGTGAGAAATGCGTAAAGTGAATAACATAACATATGGGATTAAATGAAATAGAGACCAGCTGACCCCCAAACTCCACTTTTTCCAACACAATACCATGTTCTAGTAAAAATAACATCTTAATTTATGATGGTACATGCACACAATTAATACTTAAGAGAAATATAGTTGTTAAGTTGATGTCCATTCAAATAATGGACACAACTCCCCCCTCTTCTCACACTACACTGCTGGCTCTTCCCTCTCTGAGAAATTTTGGGGGAAACCAGGTATAGTAATAAATAATACCTCAAACTAAAGTTAGGATAATATAATTGACATTGCTGGATTCCTTGAAGACTAGGAATAGAATATAAATGTCATATATTTTGCAAAAAAGATAACATACTTACCAGATTAAACATTACATCTAAAATTGTATGTCTAATGCAAAATCTATGATGTTTATATTCAAAATGATCATCAAATTGTAAGAATTCCAGCAATGTAAATTATATTCTGGGCGGGTAATTTGTATGAATTTTATGAGCTAAAACAAATATCTTCAGTTAATAATAAAAAATATTCTTCATTTACACTATCTGTCAATCAAAGTACCCCACCTTGCCTCCTCTTCCAAGCGCCAGATGGTCAGTCCGTCCCAAACCTCCCCCACCTCCCACCAACCCTCCTTCAAGAGAAAAGTGGGAAAAACTAGTTTTTAACATTTAGTATTAAATAATACCTCAGATTGTTAGGATAATATAATTGACATTGCTGGATTCCTTTGTAAGACCAGGAATATTTTGAATATAAACGTCATATATTTTGCACAAAAGATAACATACTTACTCAGAGTGAACATTATATCTAAAAATTTTATGTATAATGCAAAATATATGATGTTTGTATTCAAAATGATCATCAAATTGTAAGAATTCAGCAATGTAAATTATATTCTGGCCGGGTAATTTGTATGAATTTTATGAGCTAAAATAAAAATCTTCAGTTAATAAAAAAAAATTCTTCACACGGGTAACAGATGGTTGGTCGCCGGTCCCTCCCTCCCCCACCCCAATGTCCCTACTAGATAAATGTGGGAATACCAGACTGTTTAACTTTTAGTAATAAATAATAGAGCAGACTAAAGTTAGGATAATATAATTGACATTGCTGGATTCCTTGTAAGACCAGGAATATTTTGAATATAAATATCATATATTTTGCACAAATGATAACATATTTACTCAAGAGTAAACATTATATCTAAAATTTGTATGTCTAATGCAAAATCTATGATGTTTATATTCAAAATGATCATCAAATTGTAGGAATTCCAGTAAATGTAATATATTCTGGCTGATAATTTGTAGAATTTTATGAGCTAAATAAAAAATTATACTTCACCCGTAAAGGGTACACCCACCATGGAATGTGAGCATCCTGGGTTCTGGCAGGCAGGGCACCACGAACGTGGGAAAGCGGAATGTGGGAATATATATATATATATATATATATATATATATATATATATATATATATATATATATATATATATATATATATATATATATATATACAGTCAACCCCTCTGTAATGATTGATTGTCAGACCAACCTTACAGCTCCAGAATTATGCCGATATAACAGCAGGTACACCACAGACCTCGGGGTACCACCATTCGGGTTGACACACCTCAGGTCGTCCACTAAGGACTTGACCTCGCCTCGCTAATGGCGTGAGCCGGTGACCTACAACTGCATCTAACCAAGACACCTGGGCAGGACCACACCTGCACACAGCTATCCAGATCAAACCAGTTTAGTGTTAATTGTTAGAGGCTGGGCCCACTCATATAAAGGCCCTACAGTCCCGCTCCACGGGCATTACGATTATCATTATCGTTCTGGTCATACTGATTCTCATTCTGGTTGCTATCATCTCTCTGCTCAAGTCGTCACTCGGTTCACTAAGCAGAGTCACGCCGCCCTCCCAGGTCGGGAGGGAGACCTCCGACCAGACCACGCATCGCCAGCTAAGCAGATTCTCCCATAGGAGGCAGCCCAGCCAGCACTCACTGGCCTACGCCAGGTACAAGGAGTCTTGTCAGAACGTCCTAGGTTGAGTTACCTACTGGGAAGTGTATTCATTCAGGTGTGTCCGAGAGTCAGTGTCAAGTAACGAAAGCATAATGTGTTAGTACCCGATATAATAGTGATATTAATGTGTCCATGTCATTGAGTGAATTAATAAATAGTTGTATCAAGAGGTGTTTAACAAGTTGTCCCTTTAAGAAGTGATATATGTGTATTGACATACGAGATAAGATAAGCGTGATGCTGAGTAACAACATCCAGGCCACGCTACCAAGTTTCCTATCTTTACATTTCTACTCTCTATACTTCCTACTCTATACTTCCTACTTATATATATTCTTCTCCTCCCCACAGATCACAGAAAGTGAGGGTTGACTGTGTATATATATATATATATATATATATATATATATATATATATATATATATATATATATATATATATATATATATATATATATATATATATATATATATATATACAGTCAACCTCTTTCTTACGCGGTCCCATTCCGCTTTCCACGCACGGGTGCCCTGCCAAAACTCAGGATGCTCACATTCCGCGGTGGGTGTACCCCTTTACACGGGTGAAGTATAATTTTTTTATTTAGCTCATAAAATTCATACAAATTATCCGGCCAGAATATAATTTACATTGTTGGAATTCTTACAATTTGATGATCATTTTGAATATAAACATCATAGATTTTGCATTAGACATAAAAATTTTAGATATAATGTTTATTCTGAGCAAATATGTTATCTTTTGTGCAAAATATATGACATTTATATTCAAAATATTCCTGGTCTTACAAGGAATCCAGCAATGTCAATTATATTATCCTAACTTTAGTCTGATTTATTATTTATTACTAAAAAGGTAAACAGTCTGGTATTCCCACACATTTATCTAGTAGGGACGTTGGTGGGGGGTGGGGGGGAGGGAGGGACCGGTGACCGACCATCTGTTACCGTGTGAAGAATATTTTTTTTTTATTAACTGAAGATTTTTTTTTAGCTCATAAAATTTATTACAAATTACCCGGCCAGAATATAATTTACATTGCTGGAATTCTTACAATTTGATGATCATTTTGAATATAAACATCATATATTTTGCATTAGACATAAAATTTTTAGATATAATGTTTACTCTGAGTAAATATGTTATTTTTTGTCCAAAATATATGACATTTGTATTCAAAATATTCCTGGTCTTACAAGGAATCCAGCAATGTCAATTATATTATCCTAACTTTAATCTGAGGTATTATTTAATACTAAATGTTTAAATCTAGTTTTTTCACCCACTCTTTCTCTTGAAGGGAGGGTTGGGACGGACTGACCATCTGGCGCTTGGAAGAGGGGGGGAGGCAAGGTGGGGTACTTTGATTGACAGATAGTGTCGTGAAGAATATTTTTTTTTTTATTAACTGAAGATATTTGTTTTAGCTCATAAAATTCATACAAATTACCCGGTCTGAATATAATTTACATTGCTGGAATTCTTATAATTTGATGATCATTTTGAATATAAACATCATATATTTTGCATTAGACATACAAATTTTAGATAAAATTTTTTCTCAAATTAACTATGTTATCTTTTGTGCAAAATATATGACATTTATATTCAAAATATTCCTGGTCTTACAAGGAATCCAGCAATGTCAATTATATTATCCTAACTTTAGTTTGAGGTATTATTTATTACTATACCTGGTTTTCCCCCAAAATTTCTCAGAGGGAAGAGCCAGCGAGTGTAGTGTGAGAAGAGGGGGAGGGAGTTGAGTCCATTATTTGAATGGACATTAACTTGGCGACTGTATTTCTCTATTTCTCTTAAGTATTAATTGTGTGCATGTACCATCATAAAATTAAGATGTTATTTTTACTAGAACATAGGTATTGTGTTGGAAAAAGTGGAGTTTGGGGGTCAGCTGGTCTCTATTTCATTTAATCCCATATGTTATGTTATTCACTTTACGCGTTTCTCACTTTCCGCGGTACCCTGTGGGTTACATTAACCGCGTAAAGTGAGGTTATTTATATATATATATATATATATATATATATATATATATATATATATATATATATATATATATATATATATATATATATATATATATATATATATATATATATATATATATATATATATATATATATATATATATATATATATATATATATATATATATACATATGAAAAATTACCTGATCAAGGATGATTGCTCCAGGAATCTCCTTCTCTAGTCTCTTTGCCACTGAGATATGAGACTCAGGGGAATCCCATGATGCAGATGTCGGCGTACGCACAATCTCTGCTCCAAGAGCTCTAAGAACATAGACCTTCTCGTTGCTCATCTTCTCAGGCATCACGATGATGCACCGGTAACCCTTCACTGCCCCACATAATGCTATTCCAATTCCTGTAATACAAATTTAAATTCTATTCAAAGAAAGTTTTCCAGCTTTGTTCATGATATGACTGATAGTAAATGGCTTCTGAAAAAAACAGTAATGCTAAAAAAATGAAAAGTCACATTTTCAATCATATGACAAGGAAAGATGATAAGAGTGAACCAAAATTATACAAAGGAAAATGAATGCAGTACTGTATTGTAATAGTTATTACAGTATTGAGAAATTGCTGTAAAAAGAGAAAATGTATTTGAGGAAGAGCATACTGGATTCAGAGAAGGAAGAGTATGTCGTCAAAAATTAACCTGCATTAACCCCTTCACCACGATGACAACCACATGCTCAAGGTATTAACCTGTATGTCGTTGCAAGATATTATAATTGAATGACATGACAGTGCCAGCCCCCCCAAAAAAAAAAAAAAAATATTGCAGAAATCAATTCAGAATGGTAAAAAATATCTATGAATGAAAAAGGATGATCTGAGCATTTGATAAATTCTTGGGTTCAAAGTAATATTAGAACCAGAGGGTCAACCAATGCTGATTTATAAGATGCAATTGTAGATCCTTGAAGGCCTTTAACTCTGAACAGAAATTCTAAAAATTCTAACATTGCTGTTTCCGACAATGTGATTGGAGTCGTTAACCTGATAAATTGTTGAAAAAGTTTCCAAGCTTCTCATATTGCATAGAAGTTTGGGGTCTATGACCTGCTATCACTTGGTTAACTATATTGGAATTACCCAACAACCTATTTAAACATCTTTTGAGAAACTCCAAGCGTTAAGTGCCAAGGATATCTCGAATTGAGGGTGCAGTACCTGGTCTAGATATCCTTGTTGCAATTGTAGTGGATGCAGGCACCAGTCCAACAGATCCAGACACCACAGTTGTAGGATCCTATATGGTGCAATTAAGAGGACCTTGCCTTGGAAGGATCTGAGTTTGTGAACCACTTTGGGCAACATTTTTACAGGTGGGAACAGATAGACTGAATTCCAACTGTTCCAATCTATGAGTAGAGCATTACCTAAAGGATTCAATCATTCCAGAGATGCATAAAGTGGCATCTTGTGATTGTTTTGTGAGGCAGAGAGATCTATTTTTGGAGTTCCAAACTTCCTCACTAGACTCTTGAATTCTGATACCTTTAGAGACCATTCTGTTTCCATCGATACTGGCCTGAGACGGGACAACGCATCTGCCCAATTGTTTTGTACACCCGGTATATGAGTTTCTATGAGGTAAAGTGTTTGTGTGACACAAACTTTGAAAAAAACTTCTGACAGTTTTAGAAGGGGCCAAGATCTGGTTGAACCTTGATGATTGAGACAAAACACTGCCGCTCTGTTGTCCATGGCAAAGAGAATTGTCATTTTTGAAATTTGGGTTTGCCAACAAAAAGAATATGACTACTGCAAATTTTTTTATGTTTGTGTTTGGCCCAAAGGGATTTGCTCCACTTCCCTTGACGGAACTCTCCTTTTGATGAATGGTATCCCCATTCTATCTTGGACGCGTCCGTACAAACGACCAAGTCTATTTGAGGGGGAACCCAGGGAGATGAACAGATTAGATTGTCTAAATTTGTCCACCATGACAAATGATTCTTCATCTGAATAGGGAGAGAAGAAGCAATATTTTTGTTTTTGTGAAGCAACTTCGACCCCAGAGGAGTTAGTTGCTTCTTCCTTAATGAGCCCAAAGGAACTACCATGGTGGCAAAATTCAACAGACCCAGAAGTTTTTGCAAATTGTGCCAAGAAACCTCTTGCTTTACACAAAAGGCTTCTACAGGTAGTTCTGCTATAACGCGATAATTGTGTTCTTGTAAAATATCGTGTTATAGAAAATCGCGTAATAGAAATAACAGGGCTTATGGAGAAAATAGGGTTAGGTGCAGATTACTCGAAATCGAAAAAATTTAGTAGTTAGCCTAACACAAAGGATAGCACGGTCTAAATAAATGTTATATTCATATCTAATAATGAAATCATACAGTAAATGTAACACTTTACTTGATGGGGGAGAAGGGTGATTTTGAGGTTGATAAAATCGAGCTTCTCTTCTAGTGTTATATCCTTTCTTTTACGATCATCACCAGGAATTTTATCACCGGAACGCTTCTTGTTGATATTCTTCTTTACTATATTCACAAAATTGGAGAAATAGTAAGCAAAAATCGCGTTATAGCAAACAAGCGTTCGCGTTATACAAATATCGTTCCTAATTCATAAATCGCGTTAGAGCAAATTCGCGTTATCAAAACACGCGTTATAGCAGAAATCACTGTACTTGGTTTATCACATGTTATTTTTGTTCCTGGTAAACTGACTGACTGCTGATTTGTATCCCATTGGAGACCTAACCAATCCAACTTTTGACATGGTATTAAATTTGATTTGACCTGGTTTATCTTAAACCAAGGTTTTGAATTAGTACTAGTGTACGTTGGGTCGCCCTTCGAAAGAGTTTCCCTCTATCAGCCAATCGTCTAGATAAGCAAAAGTTCTTATGCCCTCCTTCGCAAGGATCTCCCTGGGGATGTTTGCCAGTTTTGTAAACACTTTTGGCGCAATTATCAGACTGAATGGCATCACTGTGAATTGATAACTTACATATCCCACTGCGAACACTAGAAACTTTTTGTACCTGGGAGTAACAGGCACATGATAATAGGCATCTTCGAGATCCACTTTTGAGATCCAAGCATTGGGCAGAAGTAGATGCCTCAGATGATTGTAAGTGAGCATCTTGAAACTTCTTTTGGTAATGAACTTGTTCAGGACGGAAAGATCTAAAATCCACCTCAATTTGTCGCTGCCTTTTTTGGGGACTGGGAACAGGCAAGACATGAAACACTTCTCTGACTGCAACATTTGTATCGCACCTCTGTTTAACAGTTGAATTACAAATTCTGTGAGTAAGGGGGTTGGCTTTAACCCCCTTTTTGGTAACACTAGGGGAGGGCGCCTCAACCTAGTCCATGTGAGGTCCCCTTTGATTGTTTGTAAGCCCATAAGGAAGAAGTCCACCTGTTTTCCCAACCCCCTAGACGACCCAACTGTCTGGCTTCATTGGAAGGGAGTGGTCACTGTTGTGGTGGAATAAGGTCTCCTTCCACTTCTGAACAAACAGCCACCCTTACTACATCTTGGATTGTTTCCTCCTCTAAAGTTTCCTCTAGGTTGATAACTGAACCTATCAGCTGGTCCTGTTCCACTGTAAAACCTTCCTTTTTCAGATCTCCAAAAGGTCTGAGGACTCCTGGGAACAGTAATATTAATAGCTTGCTCAACAGCTGATCTATATTTAACCAATGTTTGTTCATCAAACAAAGCAGGAGAAAGAGGGGAAGAACGTAGCAATGGATAAGCACTACCACTTGAAGCATTATTTGTGACTTGCTTCCTTAGCTGGGCTTTTAGTTTTAGGGCTTTCAACAACATTTCCAAAAATGAGTTGTACAGGGAATATGGAATCCCTTGTATAGCAGCAGCAAAACATCTGTCTACTTCTGAACTGTCCTCATAGTCCAGCACAAACTTAGTAAATTTGAACTCTTCAAGCAAACAGTGCAGAAGTAACTGGTTTCAAATTTATTTCATAACTTATGTCAGCATATTTTGGGGCTGACAAATACTGGGAAAGTTCATATAAGGTACTCTTTTTGTAATTAAATTGGAACTTCTAAAAACTAAACTTGTGAGTACAGGTGTATTCCTATCTGCGGGAATGAATGTTAAGTCTTTCAATACTGTATTAGCCCAGATTTCATCTATTTCAGAGATAAATTCTGGGCAAATATCAGGCCAAGAAATTGTAGTATCACCTTCTAAAAACAATGAATGATGACCCACAATTGCTTGGCCTTTCCGTCTCATCCCAGGAATTTTCTGGGTACAATAATACGTCGATATAACACGAGATACGTTCCAAGAGAGGTCACTTTAAACTGAATTCGCACTAAATCGAAGTGTTGTTTCAATGGAATAATTTAGTTTGGTACTTGAGAGAAACATAAAATACTATAAAGACTGAGAGTCTACCCAGATGCACCTCAGCCCATCTAGAATAAACAAAACATTGTTTTTTGTAGTACAGTATTACCCCGCTTTACACGGTTTCACTTTCCGCGATTTCTCATTTACGCGGTACCTTGCCAGAACCGGACTTTCACTTTCCGCGGTGCATCTACTCATATACGCCTGAAGTATAATTTTTTTATTTTTTTTATTTAGCTCATAAAATTCATACAAATTACCCGGCCAGAATATAATTTACATTGCTGGAATTCTTACAATATGATGAACATTTTGAACATAAACATCATGGATTTTGCATTAGACATACAAATTTTAGATCTAATGTAATAATTTGGTTTACACAAAGCAAATATTTTATCTTTTGTGCAAAATGTCAATTATATTATCCTAACTTTAGTCTGAGGTATTATTTATTACTAAAAGTTAAAATCTAGTGTTTTTACCCAACATTTCTCTGGTAGGGAGGGAAGGTGGGGGGTGGGGGGGAGGGTTGGAAGAGGGGGAAGGAGGCAAGTTGGGGTACTTTGATTGACAGATAGTGTCGTGAAGAATAATTTTTTTTTTTTTTTTTTATTAACTGAAGATATTTGTTTTAGCTCATAAAATTCATACAAATTACTGGACCAGAATATAATTTACATTGCTGGAATTCTTACAATATGATGATCATTTTGAATATAAACATCATGGATTTTGCATTAGACATACAAATTTTAGATCTAATGTAATAATTTGGTTTACACAAAGCAAGTATTTTATCTTTTGTGCAAAATATATGAAGTTTACATTCAAAATATTCCCTGACCTGCAAGGAATCCAGAAATGTCAATTATATTATCCTAACTTTAGTCTGAGGTATTATTTATTACTAAACGTTAAAATCTAGTGTTTCACCCAATCATTTCTCAGAGAGGTAGGGGCCAGTGAGCTGGGAAGAGGGGGGGGGGGATTTGAGTCCATTATTTGAATGGACATTAACCTGGCGACTGTATTTCTCTTAAATATTAATTGTGTAAGCATACCATCATAAAATTTAGATGTTATTTTTACTACAACATAAGTATTGTGTCGGAAAAAGTGGAGTTTGGGGGTCGGGCCAGTCTCTATTGGAATTAATCCCATATGTTCTGTTGTTCACTTTACGCGGTTTTCACTTTCCGCGGTACCCTGTGGGTTCAATTGACCGCGTAAATCGGGGTACTACTGTATTATGTTAAAACAAACTCTCATAAAACAACACAGCTAAAATTATGGGACTTGAAATGGTCTGTTTACTAACGATCAGCTCATGGGAAGATTGGGTGGGGGGGGAGGAGGTGAGGTGATATGTTTGACACTTGATGCCATGGTCTAGTGCTTATTTATTCATCTGTCCTTAAGAGTGACTAAGCTTTACTCTTATAAAATGTCACTAAACTGACCTGGCAGAATATACAGTGATCCCTCGGTTAACGAACGCCTCAGTTAACGAAATTTTGGTTAACAAATTACCTTCCATAAGAATCTTCAATTCGGTTAACGAAATTTTTACGAAATCGTGTCAACATGTTTTCACCTGCTCACCAGCTGTAGTATTAGTCCGTCAATACAGTAATCGGTTTTAGGGCTTAAATTCGTTACCATTTGAGTATATATCAAGAAGGTTGTACTATTCAATAATTTTCCAAGTCTTATATTAAAGTTTTTAGTCATTTTAACAATTATTTAACATAATTGACGTACAGGGAACTAGTTTTTAGCGCGCCAAACAGCCACTCAACACACCCAAAATGGCGTCAGTGTGTGTCCCTGCTCAGTGGAGGAAGCTTCTTGCTTGACTCTCTCTTAAACATAAACTATTTTTACGTTTTTACAGTACAATTATTGGTCATTCTGAAATTTATTTTACATATTGACAATATATAGTGCAGTGCAGTGTTGATTTAGAGAAAATAATCTTGAATTACACCTAGTGAACTTAAAATTTTATGGGTGAAATGGCAGCATGAAGCATGGGGTGACTTCTCTTCCACCCCCACTTCCTTCTCTTCTCCCTTCTCCTCCACCCCCACTTCTCATTCCTATCATCATCATCATCAACCAGGAGCCTTCTACATACACACCTCAAAGTACGTGTACTTTACTGCATCTATTTTTAGTTTGTATGTAATTTTCGGTGAGCTGGAACCAATTACCCAAAATCCCATTGAAACAATTGTTTCGGTTAACGAACAACCTTCTGGAACGAATTGTGTTCATTAACCAAGGGACCACTGTAATTCTTATAAGATAGTGATTAATTTGAATATAAACATGCTATAGTTTGCACTAGACAAAAATTCTAGTCATCATTTAGTACATTATTTTGAGTACATGTACAGTACAGCTTTGCCCTTCAAACAGTGTAGCGCAAAATTTTTAAATATGATGCGCCAGATTGAATCACGCAAAATGGTAAAGATTCGCTTTAAATTAAAACATTGTCCTTAATTGTGGGTGTGGCTTTAAATCAATAATCTTAAATTGAATCGCTTTAAATCGACATTCTACTGTAATGGAAAAATTTTCTCAGAAGTTCCTGAAATTGCGCATTATATCATCTTTCAAATTCAGAAAAATAGCCCCCATCCCCAGAATTTTCTTGGTACCGGAAAACTTTTTTCATAATTTCTGGAAAATGTGCCTGATTTTCATCTCTCAAACCCCCCCAAAAAACTCCCCATCCCCAGAATTTTCAAGAAAATGTGCCCCTTAGAAAATCTTTCTCAAAGCTAGATTTTCCGAGGAAATAAAAATTCCGACTATCGGAGAGGTCTGGTTAGGAGGGATTCCAACTAACGGAGATATTACTGTACAGTGGTCCCTCGATTAACGAACACAGTTCGTTCCAGAAGGTCGTTCGTTAACCAAAAATTTCATTAACCGAATTCATTGTTTCAATGGGATATTGGGTAATTGGTTCCAGCTCACCGAAAAGTACATATAAAGTAAAAAAAAAAATGCAGTAAAGTACGCTTACTTTGAGGTGTGTATGTAGAAGGCTCCTGGTTGATGATGATGATGGGAATTAGAAGTGGGGGTGGAGGAGAAGGGAGAAGAAAGGGAAGTGGGGATGGAAGAGAAATCACCTTTCAGGGGACCCATGTTTGATGCCGTCATTTCACCAATAAAATTTTAAGTTCACAAGGTGTAATTCAAGATTATTTTCTTTAAATCAACACTGCACTGCGCTATATATTATCAATATGTTAACTAAAGTTCAGAATGACCAATAATTGTACTGTACTGTAAAAACGTAAAAATACAGTCACGCGCCGGTTAACGTCCGACCGAACAACGTCCGATCGCATATACGTCCGTGCCCCCAAAAAAAAATCCGTGACGCCTGCTGGACCACCACTCCACGACCCCCTGACGGAGACACGATGATCCTCCCCATACTGGCCAGATATTATGTGTTAAAGGAATATGCTTCTTTCCTTAGGCTTTTTTTAAACATTTGCTTCCAAGTGTAATGTTAACCTACATCTATTGAGGATAAAATCTTTCACCCACAAATTGACAATAACACATTTGCTGTAATCACACATATCTAGTTGCCTCAACAATTGCAATTCCAGTTGCAATTGGGGTTGCAATTTCAAATTCTGTGTCATTACTACGAAATAAAGAAGTATCTGGTGTACTGCACTCTAAGATTAAGAGAAAACAGACGACTCAGGAGTCCTGAAGTGAGAGAAAACGGACTCCTATGACGGGGCACTCAAATAAAGAGACATGGCTACATGTTTTGTGGACTACCCACTGTACAGTATTGATGGTATATTTTTCATCACTTTGTAATAAACCTAGCCTTCCATATGTGTGTTTCTGATAATTACCATAACATTATATATTTATATATTTAGCGGTTGCACAAACACAAGGCCTCACACATGCCACTCAGACTGACAGACTTGACAAGTTTTACCAACCATAAAGACAGTTGAAGCTTTAAACATCACTCACAATGGATCTTGAATATTCCAACTGTAATCAGACATATCTAAGTTGCCTCGACAATTGCAACCCCAGTTGCAATTTCAAATTCTCTGTCATTACTATGAAATAAATAAGTGTCTGGTGTACTGCACTCTAAGATAAGAGAAAATGGACGACTCAGGAGTCCTGAAGTGAGAGAAAACGGACTTCTTTGACGGGGCACTCAAATAAAGAGAGATATAGCTCCTTTCTTTGAGGACTACCCACTTTACATTATCCTTTTCAACACTTTGTAATAAACCTAGCCATGCCTATGTGTGTTTATGATATTTACCATAACATTATACAGTATTTATATATTTAGTGGGTCTAAATGGTTGTAAAATGGGAAACTTGGGGTTGGGTGCCTGGAACCCCCATTAGAATACAGTATTACCCCGCCTAACGCGGTTTCACTTAACGCGTTTTATCATATACGCGGTGCCTCGCCAGAGCTGAACTTTCACTTAACGCGGATTTTTTCCACATATACGCGGTGAGTGTCCGGCTCGAGACGCTATTTTTAGATTTGCCCCACCCGCCACCCTGCCTGACTGCCTGTTTTAGCTCATAAAATTCATACAAATTACCCGGCCAGAATATAATTTACATTGCTGGAATTCTTATAATTTGGTGATCATTTTGAATATAAACATCATATATTTTGCATTAGACATACAAATTTTAGATAAAAAATTTTCTCAGAGTAACTATGTTATCTTTTGTGCAAAATATATGACATTTATATTCAAAATATTCCTGGTCTTACAAGGAATCCAGCAATGTCAATTATATTATCCTAACTTTAGTTTGAGGTATTATTTATTAAAATTTAGTGGTTATCCCACACATCTCCTTGGGACGGTTGGTGGGGGGTGGGGGGGAGGGAGGGACCGACCGACCATCTGTTACCCCGTGAAGAATTATTATTTTTTTTTATTAACTGAAGATATTTGTTTTAGCTCATAAAATTCATACAAATTACCCGGTCTGAATATAATTTACATTGCTGGAATTCTTATAATTTGATGATCATTTTGAATATAAACATCATATATTTTGCATTAGACATACAAATTTTAGATAAAAATTTTTCTCAAATTAACTATGTTATCTTTTGTGCAAAATATATGACATTTATATTCAAAATATTCCTGGTCTTACAAGGAATCCAGCAATGTCAATTATATTATCCTAACTTTAATCTGAGGTATTATTTAATACTAAATGTTAAAAACCCTGGAAGGGAGGATTGGTGGGGGGTGGGGGGGAGGGTTGGGACTGACCGCGCGGTTGGAAGAGGGGGGGAGGCAAGGTGGGGTACTTTGATTGACAGATAGTGTCGTGAAGATTATTTTTTTTTTTATTAACTGAAGATATTTGTTTTAGCTCATAAAATTCATACAAATTACCCGGTCAGAATATAATTTACATTGCTGGAATTCTTATAATTTGGTGATCATTTTGAATATAAACATCATATATTTTGCATTAAACATACAAATTTTAGATAAAAATTTTTCTCTAGGTAACTATGTTATCTTTTGTGCAAAATATATGACATTTATATTCAAAATATTCCTGGTCTTACAAGGAATCCAGCAATGTCAATTGTATTATCCTAACTTTAGTTTGAGGTATTATTTATTAAAATTTAGTGGTTTTCCCCCAAAAATTTCTCTGAGAGGGAAGAGCCGGCAGTGTAGTGTGAGAGGGGGAGGGAGTTGAGTCCATTATTTGAATGGACATTAACTTGGCGACTGTATTTCTCTATTTCTCTTAAGTATTAATTGTGTGCATGTACCATCATAAAATTAAGATGTTATTTTTACTACAACATAGGTATGTGCCTTCAAAAAGTGGAGTTTGGGGGTCGGGCCGGTTTCTATTGGAATTAATCCCATATGTTCTGTTGTTCACTTAACGCGGATTTCACTTAACGCGGGACCCTCTGGGTTCAATTGACTGCGTTAAGTGGGGTACAACTGTATATCCGATAGGTTTATGTAATTTCGGACAACGTCCATTTCGGTTAACATCACGTTTCCAAGAACGTATCCAGGACGTTAACCGGCGCATGACTGTACTCTGTGTTCAAGAGAGCCACAAGCAAGATGTTTCCTCCACTAAACAGAGACACAAACTGACGCATTGGTGGGTGAGTGAAGTGGCTGATGGGTGCACCAAAAACTAGTTCCCTGTACAGTCGGGCCTTAACATACACGGGGATTAGGTAACAGAGATACCCGTGAATGTTAAAAATCCGTGTACTATTGCTGCCCCCCCCCTAAAATACCCCTGGCCCCCCATGTCCTTATTTACCGTATACACCGGTGTGTAGTTCGAGCTTTAAGACCAAATTATTTGGCAAAAAATTGGGGGTCGACCTCTAAACGGGTAATAATTTCGTTAGGTTCAAAAACATTTACCAGTAACTACCGTAAACAATGGAAATGACGCACCAACGCACCACCAGCTGTGAGTGTTGGTACAGTTGCCAGGGCAGATCTCTTGCGTCATCATAGCAAGCCCAAAGTAGCCAAATGCATGGTATGGTAGCAGAGGACCATGTAAAACATAAAGTATTCATTTTTTAAAGTTTATTTATAGATACTGTACATAAATTTTTGTTCATTACATTTGAAACATCAATCTTTGTTAATTAAATTTGAAACAAAAGAAAAATACGATACCATATTTTCATTAAAATATTACATCACAAGTATATTTTACCTTAACTGTGACTGAATGAATATATTCTCAGAAATAAATATGGGAATGTAATATTTTGGCTGAAATGACGTACATATTACAGTGGAAAGTGGGATAAAATCATGAAGAAAACAATGACTTTCGCTTTCTTTTGTTGATCAAAAGATTTTACCGTAATTGCTTTCCGAATGGTTTTCAGTTAAAAAACTGTTGTACTGCATTACGATAACATTCCATCCTATCATTGGCCTCATAATCCCACCACTGAAAATCATTCGAAAAGCGATTACGGTAACATCTTTTGAACGAAAGAAAGCGAAAGTCATTGCTTTCGTCACAATTTTATCCCACTTTCCACTGTAATACGTACGTCATTTTAGCAAAAATATTACATTTCCATATTCTCAGAAATAAATAGTAGTTTTCTTGAAACGTAATGTACAGTATTTAATATTAAAATGCAAAAAGAGCTATAAAAACAATTAATACTGTACACCCGTAATGTACTGGCTAGCATCTCCACTCATCCCTGCTCCCGCCTCCAGTGTCACCACTCCTTCCTCCTCCACATCGTCACTACTGTTGTATTACAATAATATTCTATCCTAATTCACTTGAATAAATACTACGATACCATATTTCTGAACATTTTCATTAAAATCCATCAAAATTATTTTCCTTGTCATTGTCTTCAGCACCAAACAGCTCCTCCCAGTCTTCTCCTTGAACAGGGCTAGAGGGTACGTGTTTTTCGAATCGTTTTCAGTTAAAAAACTGTTACATCACATGAATATTTTACCTAAACTGCGCCTGAATGAATATATTCTCAGAAATAAATAGTAGTTTTGCTGAAACGTGATGTATTTCAATGTAAAATAGGATAAAATACATGACGAAAACAAAAGACTTTCCTAACCTTCCGATGTTCAAGAGATGTTACTCGTTTTTTTAAGTTTTCGGTTAAAATACTGTTATATTACAATGATATTCTATTCATACTGTGCTTGATATACTACATTCACGGAAATGTAATATTTTTGCTGAAATGATGTACGTATTACAGTGGAAAGTGGGATAAAATCGTGACGAAAACAATGAATTTCGCTTTCTTTCGTTTAAAAGAAGTTACCGTAATCGCTTTTCGAATGGTTTTCAGTTAAAAAGCTGTTGCATCACAAGTGAATTAGGATAGAATATTATTGTAATACAACAGTTTTTTAACTGCAAACCATTCGAAAAGCGATTACGGTAACATCTTTTGAATGAAAGAAAGCGAAAGTCATTGCTTTCGTCACTTTCCACTGTAATACGTACGTCATTTCAGCAAAAATATTACATTTCCATATTCTCAGAAATAAATAGTAGTTTTGCGTTAACATAATGTATTTCAATGTAACTTAGGATAAACTACATGAAAACAAAAGACTTTACCTTCCGATGTTCAAGATGTGTTACTCGTTTTTTTAATAGTTTTTGGTTAAAATACTGTTATATTAGTGATATTCTATTCATACTGTGCTTGATATACATTCATGGAAATGTAATATTTTTGCAACTATAATGCTGATGTCAACACAAGAGTGGTTACAGCGAGACTGACTGAGTAAGGGAGCGCAGGGTAGGGTGACGACACGCTATGCGTGTGTGTGTGTGAGAGGTAGTGGGAGCGGGCGGCGTGCAGTGTTCGGTGCTGCGCACGATTTGAATGTACTTCAATGTACAGAATATTCCTCCGGCGGGGCAATCTGTGTATTTGCGAATCCGTGAATGCTAAACCCGCGTATGTGAAGGGCCGACTGTACTGCAATTATGTTAAATAAGTGTTAAAATGACTAGTAATTTTAATATAAAACTTGGAAAAATTTTGAATAACACAACCTTCTTGATATTTACTCCAATGGAAACGAATATAAGCCCTAGAACCGAATACTGCATTGGCGGACTAATCTTCCAGCTGGTGAGCAAGCCAAAACATGTTGACACGTTTTCCTAAGAATGTCGTAAACCGAATTTTTGTTCGTTAACCAAAATGAAGATTCTTATGGAAGGTAATTCGTTAACCGACGTGTTCGTTAACCGAGGGACCACTGTACAGTAATATCTCCGTTAGCCGGAATCCCCCAAATCCGGAAATCTCTGATAGCCGGAATTGAAATTTGCTAGGAAAATCATTCTCAAAGCCTGAATTTCCCCCAAATTTCAGGTTTTAGGAACAAATTTTCCGAGATTGAAAATCGAGAGAATTTTCTGAAAATGTCTTGAATAAAGATGAAAGTCAAAGCCTGTCTTTTTTTTTGGGGACCTAACCTGACCTGACTCAATGTCAGGTGGAGGTAGGGTGGGGGATTAGTGGTCTCATATTACTGAACTTCTGCTAGAATGTCTGACCTTCTGCTGGAATATCAGATCAACCTTTCTTGGGTGGGGATTAGTGGATCTGATGACCTGAAGTTATCTTGAATAAACACAAAAGCTAAAGTATTTTTAGGGAGATTGTGATAAGTATAAATGGGCAAAGTTGTATCCCTTCAACATTACATTACATAACATTTTAAAATATGGAGTGATAAAGCAGAAAGGTGTGGGTGATGGAGTGAAAGGAGTGGTAACATGCACCAGTGTTGGCAAGCGATAAGCTCCTCAACAGCTGATCTTTAATTTGCCTCCATGCAGACACACAACAAGACCCTCACTGGATGCTTGTTGTCTTAATTCTCCTCTGTGTGTGTGTGTGTGTGTGTGTGTGTGTGTGTGTGTGTGTGTGTGTGTGTGTGTGTTTTGTTTGTTTGTGTGTGTGTTTGTTTGTGTGTGTGTGTGTGTGTGTGTGTGTGTGTGTGTGTGTGTGTGTGTGTGTGTGTGTGTGTGTGTGTGTGTGTGTGTGTGTGTGTGTGTGTGTGTAGTGTGTGTGGTGTAGTGTGTGTGGTGTAGTGTGTGTGGTGTGTTTGTTTTGAGCTTGCCAAGCACAATGTAGGATTTGAAGAAGTTGATGAAGAGTTTGTTCACAGTTGGTGAGGTGACATGCCAAGACACTTACACAGCACACATTAACAGCACTACTAAACCATTGTCTTAAAACATTTTACATTATAATTTCAATTTTAAAATTAATTGATACATGATGGCTCGAATGGGCTATATACACTAGTGTCATGATCGTAATGACGGCTAGCCTGTTAAAACCTAATGATTCATATTACGCTACATGTCCCAAAACCTTCTGAGTCTCCCTGTGGAAACGTCCTCCGTTTTCTCTGTTTCTTTGACGACGTCATACAGAGGCCGTATTTTTGTTGACCGAGTTTGTAAACTCTTTCTCCTACCGAGACCTTGTAGCCCTTTTTCACCTATGAATATCAGAGACCCTGATACTCATAGTGAAATTGTTGTAAGGATGTTAACTAAGGAATTGGTTAATTTTCCTGAGGGAAACATTTAGACCTACTTCTTGGTGTTTGTAGTAGGATGCTACTCACTTAGACTCCATTCACCGGGATTGCCATCCAGAACCTTTTGTGATCAATTTAATTCTTGCCTTTGATAGCTCAGTCAGAGCATGTGTTTGTAAAGAGAATATTAGGGAATGAAACTGAGTTCGTAGTCTCAGTTTCAAACGTCAGAGTGTACAGTAACGTATTACAGTGAAATGGTTGAGTAAGTGGAATTTGTGACTTAGCGTGGGTGGAGAGTGGCGGGTGCTTTTCAAACCGTTGGTAAGTTCACTGATCCTCACCCCACAGGTATGTCATTCCACTCCTCGCGTTGTAACTCGCCATTTTAAGCGATTTGACCTAATTAATAGTTTGATTGTGCAAGTGTTACAGTAATGTAGCTGATGTGCTTTGAGTGAAGTATTTTTACGTCCTTAACGTCCTTTTGAAACGTTGATGTTCATTTTCAACCATGAGTACGCTCACTGATCCTCATTCCACAGGTCCCTATCGGAGTCTAGGCCATGTCTGTAGCTTGGATGACGCATCCACTCGTTTGGGGAGATGTCTGAAGACCAGTAGAATCGGTTATCTCCGTGAATCCCGAGCGTCAGAAGCCCCCCCTACCACCTATGGGCCCCATAGCTGGCCAGCCTTCCCCTAACGCTCACTGCCCACGTGGTGACACAACGATCATCAGGCCCCACAAACAACTACCAGCCCCCATCATTGGTGGATGAGTCCATGACTCAGTAGGGCTATTTGGTGGCTGTGTGATTCCACTAGAATTATTGGAGTTTGTTGGAAAGTGCCACGTGGTGAGGAGACTATCATGGCTGCCGCTTGAGTATTACTCCTGGTGCTGTTTAGTGTTATGTCTGGTTCTGCTTGAGCAGGCAGGTGTGGTAACTGGCGTCATTGACACGGGTTTTAATGGTGCTAAGGTGCTGTGAGAGAGTTCATGTGTGTTATTGTGTATGTACACCCAATCGTGGTGTAAGTAGAAATTGGGCCTGAGGGCCATAGTACAAAGTGAGTTCCTATTTGTGCATTAATATAACGTCATTTTAATAACCATTTTATGTTTTTAATAAACCATTGTATTTGTATGTTGGGGCTATTATTCTCCTGCAGTTGTTCACTGTTATTCTTTCCTATTACTTGATACCAAAATTACATGTACCCATGGGCCTAACCCTCGAGTCACGCTACCACAGGTCAGAGGTTGAAGTTAAAGTAATGTTATAAGAGTCCAAGCTCTTATACTAGTGATGTCAAGAAAGTTGGAAACTGCAACCACAACTTCTGAGCAACCTCATAAATCATCACAACCTGTACTCAAATGTACTAAGTTAATTACTAAAATTATAATGAATGGTGCAAAATAAGGGATGTTTATACTCGAATTAATCGCTATTTTACAAGAATTCCAGCAATGCAGATTATATTCTCCTAAGTCAAGTCAGTTGCATTTTATAAGTGAAAAAATTAAACCCCTCTGCCTTTCATAATACTTGAGTAAGTGTTCATCTCCCCTCCTGGTTGTCGACACCCCACCTTCCCCCCTCCTCTCTTATAAAATGTCACAAACTTGACTTTAGAGAATATAACTTGCATTGTTGGAGTCCTTGCAAAACAGTGATTAATTTAATTATAAATTTCTCATAATTTGCACAAGAGAGAATTTTTTTAGTCTTTAGCATAGTACATTTAGTATAAAATGAGTACTGTACTATGCTGCTCAAAATTATGGCTTTATCACAGGCAACACTGGTCAGGATATTATGGTATCGAATATTACCGAGTATTTCAAATAAATTCTTCGACCTCCACATACAGTAAAATACTTATCTTTATCTTCTAATTCAGCTTGTCATTTAAGGATGTGATATTGGAAACGTCTCATAGATGATCATTATGGTATTAAATTCATCTCTTTAACTCAAATACAGTAAAGATTATAACGTTTGTTGTGAACTAAGCAGGAAGGAGAAGGGTCCATTAGGGGGTAAAAGTGGCGGCGCCACACCCTGGGGATAGAAGTGTCATTCAAGACATCTTCAGGTCATAAGACCCACTAATCCCCCACCTAACAGTGGGAAAACGTGACATTGCATCAGGTCAGGCTAGTAACGTGACCCAATAATCTCCCACCCAACCTTCATCACAAGTGCTAAGACATGATTACAGTTGTATTACAGTCAACTGAGTGAAGTGTCAGCCTATACTAGGCTAAGATGACAGGACCTGCAGGAGTACAATATATACAGTACACAAGAACAATTGCCAACAGTGCATAACAGAGAAGTGACCGATCCCTCAAGCAACTAATGAGCAGATCAGTGGCGAAGAGGGTAAAAGTAACGGCTCTATTCATGCCGTATCATATAGAGCTTTTGTTTTTTTAAATATATTTATTTAACCAAACTTTTAGACAAAGTATTCACGATTATTTTGGTAAAACAAAAATGGCTTGTCTAACAAAATTAGAACCGATTTTACTGATTCCAGTATCAACATTTCTTACGTATTTTTTATATAAAAGAATGGTATTCCCATCATCACTATATCATACAGAAATATTTCGTTTAAGGATATCTTATTGGAAATGTTTCATAGAGAATTTATTAAGGATCAATATGGTATCAAATTCATCTTCCTATCACAATTAGCCACACTTGAGTGAGGAAGGGGGGCTGACCACGCGACCCTACCCCCCAAACACCACCCACACATCATACATACACCCCTACATCAAACACAAACACACCCTCCAACAACTACACACAAATTCTAACACCACTCACACATCCCCGGCAAGGGAATTAAGACAGTAAGCATAAGGAGTGAAGGTATTATTGTGTGGCACATCTGTGTGTGTGTGACTGCATGGTAGTGAGTTAAATATCAGCTCTTGAGGAGTGCTTAGCAACACTCATTTCCCCTCCATCTCTCTAATCACCCACACCTTTCTGCTTTCTTACTCCATATTTTAAAATGTTATGTAACGTAATGTTGAAGGGATGCAACTTTGCTCACTTATACTTATATCTGTACTTACCACAATCTCTCTAAAAATACTACCTATAGGTTTTGTGTTTATTCAAGACATCTTCAGGTCATGAGACCCACTAATCCTCCACCCAAGCAAGGGTAACCTGACATTCCATCAGAAGGTCAGTAACATGAGACCATTAATTCCCCACCCTACCTCCACCTGACATTGCATCAGGTCAGGTCAGTTACACGAGACCCACTAATCCCCCACAGCTCCATGGGAGTGAAAAATAACAGTCTTTGTTGTAACACACAGCTTCATTCATTCCCATATCCTATAGATTTATAATTTTTCAATATATTTTTTGAACCAGACTTTTAGATTAACTATTCTGGATTATTATCGTAAAGAAATTAAGTTTCTAACTTAATTAAAACTATATTTGCAGATTCCAGTAGCTTAGACTCAAGGAAAACATCTCCAGCACCCAGAAACGTTCTGGGGAAGTGGGCTTGTGTGCGTCTGTGCAAGATGTCTAGTTTAGACAACCGGAAACTTTGCCCAGTAACCGGAAAAGGTTCCGGGGATAAGGAATTTTTACGGGTTTGAGAAAGTTGTCTTGTTACCCAGAAATCTCCTATCCCCTGAAGTGCTCTGCACCAATTGTTCCGACTAATGGGGGTATCACTGTATTTGTAAGAGAAATTACATGATTGAGAGTAAAAAGGAGGTGCAGGGGTTGCAGAGAATAAGAAATACAGAAATAGAAAGATGTTGATGCAAAAGATGTATGAGACAGAGCTCACCAGGGTTTGTTTAGGCAGTATAAACACAGTTAGAGAATGGGAGGTGAAAGAATGGTAATATGAGTTTATAATTCAGAAGTGGATAATATGAAGCAGAAGGGAAGACCAAGATAGAAATGACAAGATGGGGAAAAGGATGCACTTAAAGTGAGAGGGATTGATATATTAAGTGATTTATGAGGATGGTTGTCCTGCTGATGGTAATGCTAGGTTGTGTAAAGTGCCAGGAGCAAACCATGACTAAGGACACAGCGACAGAAAAAAGGTCACAGTTAGCTTTTTTAAATTGTCCAAGAAAATCACTAAGATGGGCCTCTCTGGAACTAAATATTCCTAAAACAACAGTGAACAAAATTCTCAGGATGAAATTGCATAATCGACCTTACAAGATTCAAGTCCATCAAATGTTGTTGAGAGAGGTGGATAAGTTGTTGCTGTTCACTTTAAAGTTAGCCTCCTCAAAATGGAGACACCCCCCCCCACCTTATCAGAAACTCTGCACCAAAACTGAACATGAACAGGGTAAAATGAAGTCAAAATTAAGGGAGACAGTAAAAGATAAAAGTAGCAAAAAAAGGAACATAGCAAATTTCAACTGGTATTGTGAGATTCAAAAACTTTTGGCAAACAATGATATGAAATAGTAGTAAGAAATTGATCAAATAGCAATGGGGGAGGAAGAACAAGTATGTCTGCCATGGTAATGCTTCCATGGGTAATCATGGTTAATTAATCTGCAACACTGATGATATAGGTGATGGAGGGTAACCTATGAATCAAATAAGATAGGAAATGACTGACCGGCACTGACATTTAAGAGAGTGTGACCCATAGAATTTGTTATTTCTTTGCTCTCCATTTCCCTTCCTTCAAATTTTCTCACTCTGAATGCTTGTAGAGGCAGCCTGGACACTGTTTTACTTTTTTCATAGTCAAGCTAAGATGTTGAAATTTTCAGCAGAAGTCTAAAAAGTTGCAAATGACACATTATCATTATATGTGTGATGATCACTGGTTGAAAATATTTTCACAACTCTGAACCTGTGTTCATTCCTTCATGGAACGAGAGCCTCAGAAAGACCAAGGTGCCAGCACACAAATTAAGTCTTAAATGAGATACACACAATATCTTAAAAATCCTCTTACTGACCTGTGTTGCCAGATGTTGGTTCAATAAGCACTGATATGCCAGGTGTGATAAGACCTTTTTTTTCTGCATCTTCTATCATTCGCAGAGCAATGCGATCTTTCACACTCCCTCCAGCGTTGAAGAACTCACATTTTGCATCTGTTAGATATTTGGATGTACAGTAAAGGCATGAGTTATCCCCCAAAATATTAAATAGTAAATATAAGACAACATACCAGTAGTTAAAGTACAGTATAATACAGCACTGTATTCTAATCCTCAACATTCTGATCTACACCTTTGATACAGTAGATAGGAAAGCAATAATATATCAAACTCTTCACTGACAATTACTGTATTATATGATTAATAGGGGAATTTGTATTTTTTACTATGAAACTTGTTAACCAAAAGTATTTTCTTATATAATGTACAGTAATGTTGAGAGACATATAACATACTGTACTGTATTTTACTGTACAGTACAGTACATTTTTAAGCAGAACTTAATTTTTAGTTGCCCTGTGCACTATTACAAGCTTCACACACACACACACACACACACTGTCACTATGTTGAAATGAACTGTAGTTTGAGCTGATCCCCATCTAAGTTATTATATGTCTTATTTGTGTCACTTATGTTACTTGTATATTATTTGTAATTCGTAACCCATTCCCCAAATATGTAACTGTATATTTTCAGCCTTCTGGCTGCCAAGCTCTTTCAATAAACCGTTAAGCACGCACGCACGCACGCACGCACGCACTCAAGTCCCTCGGAGTTCCTGCACACGAGCTCCTCAGTGTATACACAACATTCATACTTCCCAAGCTCACCTATGCCTCCCCCACCTGGTCTTCCTCCCTAAATGCCACACAACTTAAACACCTAGAAAAAGTGCAAAAGAGGGCATGCAAGATTATTCTCTCCCCTTCCTACTCCACATATCAAGAAGCGCTCAACACACTGACCCTTTCGACTCTCACTGACCATCACCACGGCCTCATCTGCAAATTTGGTAAGAAGCTTCTACGCCATCCCCGACACCGGCCCCTACTACCACCTGAGATCCCCTGTCCGAGAATTGCTGTTCGACACCACAACCGCATCCAGCCCATACGTGCACGAACTGATCGCTATAAGAACAGCCCAGTCCCAACCATTGTAAAAATTATCAATAACATGTAATAAATCAGTGTATTCACTCCCAGTAAACACTGCTCCTTACACTGTCACTATGTTGAAATGAACTGTAGTTTGAGCTGATCCCCATCTAAGTTATTATATGTCTTATTTGTGTCACTTATGTTACTTGTATTTTATTTGTAATTCGTAACACATTCCCCAAATATGTAACTGTATATTTTCAGCCTTCTGGCTGCCAAGCTCTTTCCACACGCACGCACGCACGCACGCACGCACACTTACACTGCCACACCACCTGCCTGCCTTACGCACGCACACTGCACACACACACGCACGCACACACACACACACACACACACACACACACACACACACACACACACACACACACACACACACACACACACACACACTTGTCAACCCTCAGTGAGATAAGACGTGCCCCGAAGGCGCTCCCGGTTTTAGCAGCCAGGCCGAATCTGTTTGGCCCTGCCCACTCCCCCTGCTATACCCCAACGCCCTACCAGCCTTACTACACCAGGATCGATTCAGCAAAACATTCTAGTGATTAGTGAACGATTGATTACGGAGCAGTGTTCCTATAGTGCACTTAAGGAACTTTCTCGGCAAAACATTCTAGCCATCAGTGCAATAAGTGATTACCATACAGTGCTCGATAGTGCACCCCAAGGAAAAGTCAGACAGTGGGCACTTTATCGGTCAACTTTAAAGTGCCAGTGACAAGGACCACCGCGGTGTTTACATATATCGTGAAAACTGTGTCGGCGACCCCAAGCACCAGGGACAAAGACCACGGTCTTTACGACTGACAAATATTAACAGATGTCTACCAGTGTCAGTGTCCCTCAAAGTGCCACCAGTGACAAACACTTCCGTCCGCCCACAACAGATTTCAACCGATGGCCACCAATCACTTACTCCCGACGCACTCTGTACCATCTAAAGCGTGGGAACGGTTATCCTGATGGCAGTGTTATCGCGCTACTCAAGTCACTGAAAATATTCCACGCGCGGAGCCGTAGACAAGGCCGTCATGCACATAAGCCCATTAGAACCGTAACCTCCACTAGGAAACCGGAGAAACCCACCCCTGACAGACCATACCACCACACTGAAGTTCCACGGATATGGTATGATCTCCCGTCTTTACTGCTATCCAACGTCACTTCCCTAGCTAACAAGTTCGACGAGCTGGCAACTACAGTCAGGTCAACCGCCGCGAACGTCGTTGCCATATGTGAGGCTTGGCAAATTGTACCTGAAACGTGTCATATTGAGGGATATCAACTCTTTCATCACCTTCGTTCACAAAGACGCGGAGGGGGCGTTGCCCTCTTCTGTCAAGATGACCTACGCCCGTCACGCCTGGATGTTCAAGTCCCAGCAGATGTGGAAGCATTATGGGTACGTGTCGTGCTGCGGGCACACCCACGCAACACTGCTTCCATTATAATCTGTATGGCATACCATCCGCCTCGATCACCCACCAGAGACACTCTTATCAATCATCTCATCACCACCTCAGACCACCTCAGAGTTAGGTACCCATGTGCCAAGTTAGTATTATGTGGGGATTTAAATGAAATTGACACCACTGATATCCAGGACCAGCTATCACTATCACAAGTTGTGACCTTCCCCACACACGGTCAAAACACCCTTGACCTTATCTTAACTGACTTAGCGGACCAGTACCAACCACCTCAACCAATGCCTCCTATCGGGTGTAGCACACACTTATCAGTGCTCTGGTCCCCAGCTGCCACTCCCACTCAAGTACAGAGACCCTACATCAAGACCTACAGGCCGATTACTGACTCTGCAGTGCGCCTCTTTGGGCAGTGGATAGTTCACCATCCCTGGACTGAAGTACTTAGCGTGGATGACGTGGAAACCAAATGGATAAATTATACCAACACCACCACGGAAGCTCACCACCACTTCTTCCCCGAGAAGTCCGTCAGATCTCACCCAGCTGACTTGCCCTGGATCACACCTCGGATCAAAAGACTTATGCAACAGAGAGACAGAGCCTTTCATCTCAATGACCACATCCGCTACAGGTCACTTCGCAACAGAGTCATCCGCGAAATACGCACTGCAAAGAAGTCCCACTACCCAACCAAATTACAACACCTGAAGCAGACCAACATCAGTCAATGGTATGGTAAGCTTAAAGAACTCTGTGGACTAAACAATATGACACACCCCCTCCCCTTCCTTAGCCATCTCACTAATGTTGACGCAGCTGAGCAAACAAATAACCATTTCGCTACTATATGCCAGACGCTCCCACGGCTTGACACAACCACTCTCCCTGCTTACCTACCAGCCCCCCTTCCCACTGACTTAGTAGAAGAATTTGACGTAGCAAAACGCCTGGACAAACTAAAATTAAAACGCTCTACCACCCCCATTGACTTACCAATGAAACTCTTCAAGGAGTTCTCCCCGGAGCTTGCTAAACCCCTCTGCTCCATCATCAATGCTTCTCTCAGTCAAGCCAGATGCCCAGCTGACTGGAAGACCTCTTATGTATCACCAGTGCCCAAGTCAACCAGCCCACAATCCTTAAATCAGCTACGACCTATTGCAATCACCCCAATACCCAGCCTAATCTGTGAAAGTTTTGTGTTTGACTGGGCTTATGCTGATATTGCAGGAGTCGTAGACCCTCAGCAATTTGGCAACATGAAAACTTCCTCCACCACTCACTGTCTTGTCAGCTTTCTCGATTACATATACCGCCATCTCGAGAAACGAAAAACGTCTGTAGCTGTCGCCTTCATTGATTTCACTAAAGCGTTCGACCTAGTCGACCACAATATAATCATAAACAAAGCTATTGACCTCGGGCTTCGGAGAAGTCTCATACCATGGCTTACAGACTTCCTCAGTGACCGACGCCAAGCTGTACGCTTCCGAGGGGCTGTCTCCACCTCTCAGTCACTCACCTGTGGCGTCCCCCAAGGCACCAAGATGGGACCACTCTGCTTCCTTATGCTCATCAATGATGCCCTAAGAGAAACCCCTGCTCGCTGGAAATATGTCGACGACTCCACCATTGGGATCAGCGTCAACAATTCTGCTCCCAACTATACCGCCCTCCAGGACTTATTGAACAGTCTCCAAAACTGGGCCACCAACAACCATGTCACCATCAACCATACCAAGACCATGGTTATGCACATCAACCTCTCCTCCGACATTGTCCCACCTCCTTCCATTACCCTAGGTCCAAACACACTCCAGGTTGTAGATTCCACGAAGCTCCTCGGCGTCACCATAGACAACAAACTAAATTGGAAACCTCACGTCAGTGAAGTTGTCAAAGCCTCCAGTTTCCGTCTCCACCTGCTCCGCCGACTCAAGTCCCTCGGAGTTCCTGCACACGAGCTCCTCAGTGTATACACAACATTCATACTTCCCAAGCTCACCTATGCCTCCCCACCTGGTCTTCCTCCCTAAATGCCACACAACGTAAACACCTAGAAAAAGTGCAAAAGAGGGCATGCAAGATTATTCTCTCCCCTTCCTACTCCACATATCAAGAAGCGCTCAACACACTGACCCTTTCGACTCTCACTGACCATCACCACGACCTCATCTGCAAATTTGGTAAGAAGCTTCTACACCATCGACACGGCCCTACTACCACCTGAGATCCTGTCCGAGGGTACTGTTCGACACCACAACCGCATCAGCCCATCGTGCACGAACTGAGTCGCTGGAACAGCCAGTCCCAACCATTGTAAAATTATCAATAACATGTAATAAATCAGTGTATTCACTCCCCAGTAAACACTGCTCCTTACTGTCACTATGTTGAAATGAACTGTAGTTTGAGCTGATCCCCACATCTAAGTTATTATAATAATGTTATTTGTGTCCTTATGTTACTTGTATTTTATTTGTAATTAAGTAACACATTCCCCCAAATATGTAACTGTATATTTTTCAGCCTTCTGGCTGCTTAAGCTCTTCAACACACACACACACACACACACACACACACACACACACACACACACACATACATATATATATACACACACACACACACACACACACACACACACATACGCACAACCCGCGCCACACACACACACGCACACACCCCGCCGCCAAACGCACGCACGCACACGCACGCATGCGAGCGCACGCACGTACGCATTTCCCACGCACGCACGCACGCACGCACGCACGCACGTACGCACGCACGCACGCACGCACGCACGCGCACGCACGCACGCACGTACGCACGCGCCCATGAAGATTTATGGCCCCCTTCAGAGCAGATGACTCAATTCGTCAACCTCTCAAGGAAAAACAGATGTAGGCCAGTATCAGGTGTCATGAGGATAGCTCTGCCCAGCAACTGATGTGACTACGCCCATATCATGTAACTAACCAATATAAGAAAAGGAGACCAGAAGAATCTTTGGAAAAAAACAGGCTCTGATTGGACACTCAGAATGTGTTCTCTGCAGCTGGTGAGCAGTGTTGGAAATACAGGCAGTTTAGCATTGGCTGTGATATAGTGTGGCAGTTTTCTGGATGGGCCTGTGGCGTATCTTACTGAGGCATGGAAACGTGTATTTTTAATGTGTTTTTTCTGTAGTCGTGCGGGTGTATGGTGAGTCCCCCACCCCCCCCGCTCACGATATCTCTATTTAGAAATAGGATGAACACACTTGACTTCATACCAGGTCTTTGATGAATAAATTTGACTTGGAGGATATCTTTTAACTTTCCTAAACAAAAGGGGTCCCCAGTAACAGATGGATGGATACAAGAGTATAGAGTCAAGTGACCCACCTTTCATTAACTGCAGTGCCGCCCCCGGCAGAAAAGAGTAAGTAGAACAACTTACTGTATATTATAACACATGCATGCATACATATTAGCCCAAATCATTTATCTCTGGAACATTTCAAAAGACTAATTTTTTTTTAGCATTTCAAGAAATGCCGGGAAAATCTCTCAATTTCGGGTTTCAGAACAAATTTATGAGAGATTGCATCATGTGCAGCCCGAAAAAATCTTTCCATTCTGGGCATGGGAACTGATTTTCTGGGAGTTCTGAGAGACTGCATTATGCATGCTGGGTACATGAGTGGGCTAGCTGCTTGGGTGACTTAGGCCAAGGCAGGACCTTACAGGGGGTGCAGTGGATGTGATGAACCTAGGCCACAAATGAAAGGGGCCCCAAATCCCAACCATGAAGGCCCTTTAGGGCTCTTAGTCCAGGCCACGGGACTGAGGTACAATTTTAAATTTTTTACACAAAATTTTCATAAAGTATTTAAACACAGGAATACTAACTTACCATGAATGTTAAATTTTGAAATTATGAATATACATTAGTGGATTTTTGCATGCTACTCTAAACTTTTATCAATTAAATTATGTTATTACAGTACAAAATCCACTCTGCTAAATCTATCATACAGGGGATGCTGGTGGTAGAGTGGTACCGCTCTTGCCTTCGCAAGCGAGATGTCGCGGGTTCGATTCCTGGGCCGGTGGAAGTTGTTTGGACATACTTCCTAGCCCCCATTAGTCCCTGTTCACCTAGCAGTAAAGTAGGTACCTGGTGTAAATCAAAAGTTGCGAATTCGTATTCAGGGACAAGTTGTTGGAGCTTCCAATAACTTGACGACATAAACCATTGACTATTCAGGCTTCTATGCCCTTGACTCTTGAGGCTTCTACGCCCTTAACTCATGGGACATAAAGGCAAGCATGAACTTAGCATGGTTCCCTGTTGGGCACTGTAAACGCTTCTACGCTTCATCTTACACAAGGATGTAAGGGAGTGCCCGATACAAAAAAAAAAAAAAAAATTTATCGAACACAATAATGTCCTGTTTCCCTTCCTATTCCATACTGTACAACAGTAACACTCACACACACCATACAACAGTAACACTCACACACACCACACAACAGTAACATTCACACACAACATACAACAGTAACACTCACACACACACCATACAACAGTAACACTCACACACAACATACAACAGTAACACTCACACACAACATACAACAGTAACATTCACACACAACATACAACAGTAACATTCACACACAACATACAACAGTAACACTCACACACACCATACAACAGTAACACTCACACACACCATACAACAGTAACATTCACACACAACATACAACAGTAACACTCACACACAACATACAACAGTAACACTCCACACACACCATACAACAGTAACACTCACACACACCATACAACAGTAACATTCACACACAACATACAAACAGTAACACTCACACACAACATACAACAGTAACACTCACACACACCATACAACAGTAACACTCACACACACCATACAACAGTAACATTCACACACAACATACAACAGTAACACTCACACACACACCAAACAACATTAACACACAACATACAATAGTAACACTCACACACACAAAACAACATTAACATACACCTTACAACAGAAACACTCACACATCCTAAAAATGTCCAAAGACGCAGCAGCAGGTGAAGACAATATACCAATGAGCATCTTTAAGAAAGTAGCCCACTTATTACTACCTGTTCTTGTACACATTTGTAACTCCTGCTTCACTAGTGGTGTCTTTCCTGATAAACTGAAAATTTTTAAAGTTCACCCGGCATATAAAAAAATCTGGGGACAAAGGTCTCTTCAAGAATTACCGCCCCATATCAGTCCTCCCAGCCTTGACTAAGATACTGGGAAAGCTAGCATGTAATAGACTAAATTCCTTCTGCAATGCAAATAACATCTTTACAGACTCCCAGTTTGGATTTAGAGCTTGAAGGTTGACTGAGAGTGCTCTGCTGTCCTTTACTAATGACATCTTAAATTCCTTTGATGACAGTCAGTTCACAGTCGGTATATTCTTGGACCTCTCTAAAGCCTTCGATACTGTCGACCATACCATCCTCCTTTGAAAGCTTGAACATTACAGCGTTAGGGGCCTGTCCCACAATTGGTTTACCTCATATCTGTCCAACAGGATGCAGTATGTCTGCTATAATACTCACCAATCTGACTCCTCGCCAATCTTGTATGGCGTCCCCCAAGGTTCCATTCTCGGTCCAGTACTGTTTTTGTTGTACATAAAAGACATAGTCCACGCCAGCACACTCATAAAATACAACTTATTTGCAGATGATAGTTATCTCTATGCCAGTAACTCAGACCTCCATTCCTTGATGAGAACTATGAACACTGAATTGACTAAAGTCAGGACCTGGGTAATACGTAATAAACTGACCGTAAACCTTGAGAAAACCCACTACACAATCTTTCAGAAGGAAAAGCTTACCCCCAGACTTAGACCCCCTGTACCTTGGTAATACAGTCCTCAAACACGAACAAAATACTAAATTCCTCGGAGTTATTATTGATGAGAAACTTAACTGGAGAAACCACATATAAGCCATTCACAGTAAAGTCAATAAACAGTGCGGTATCATGTATCACACTCGACAGTCACTTATTCTCACAGCAATGAAAGAAATCATAAGTATCATGATCTTGTTTACTAACACCTGATACACTACACTGTCACACACCATGGGGGGCCTCTGGCTCTTCAAAAACACAATCTCTGGTTACTGCACAAAAGAGAGTTGTATGGACAATGACCTACTTGAAAAAAAAAACAGATCACACAAACGAAAAATTTGCTATATTGAAAATTTTAAAATTCGAAGATATTAACACCTACTGCTGTGCCCTCTTTGTTTACAAATCTACCAATCACTTGCTTGACATTAATTATTTCCAGCTCCAGAATAATCAGAGATACAATTTTAGGCATCCAGAGCTACTAAGACCACCCTCCATGTGTCCTCTCAGTCCCAGACCTCCATAAAATATCATGGTGTGAAGGTGTGGAACAACTTACCCCCCACCCATTCGAGCAAAGACTACGCTCCTGTAGTGGACGTCTCCCCTATCGCATTCCAATGTGCCGTCTTCCCTAGCAACCAAGCGTATCCGCATTCCAATGCCCGCGGTATCTTAGCAACGGAACTAGTCACCGGCTACTTCTCGGGTTTTCCCACCATGACTCATAGCTGCTGCTGGGTATATAAGCTCTGTCTCTCCATTGAGATTCATTCTGACCATTCTTCTTGAACAAGCAACACCTCCTCCTCTGCCGCTGCCTGGCGGCCTTCGCTTCTCCTCGCCTGCCTGGCGGCCCTCGCTCCCGCCAGCGAGCATGGCGACCCACCAGCTGTCCTTCCCTGAGCTTCCTCACCAACCAACTCTCATTCTGCCCATCTTCCTGAACAAGCAACACCTCCTCCAGCAAGCTCCACGCTGTTAACATTCATTCAACCAGGAGGCCAGCAACAGGCAACATCTTCTCTAGCGAAGCTCCTGCACATCTACCTCCTACAACACGCTACTCACCGAACGTCTTCTACTGAGCAACCCCTCGCCAGACGGCACCTCCAGCACCAGACTGTCTATCATATAACTTATATATTATACAAGAAAACCACATTAGAGTTTCCTTCCATCCTGAGTGCTAGACAACATTAATATCTCGATACCCCTACACTCCCTTCCTTTAAATCATCTCTTAAAAAATACCTATTGTCAAAGTATTAATATTTCTTGTAATACCTACTACATTTACATTACCTGCTTTTATTGTACCATCAAAACCGTTTTATCAGAAATTATCATGTAAATTGATAAGTAATTACCATTGCAATAAACATAATTGCCAACAAGACATAATGCTGACAGCTCTGTCCTCTTGTTCAACCTTATTACTGCACAACCCATGTTGTACTGCTCCCCCATTATACAGTAATTATGTTTTTCAATTCCACTGTAATTTATGCATACAGTATATAAATAAATAAATAAAAATTTGAACTAAAAAAAAAAAATAAATAAATAAAATTAATAAATATTGAAGTGATAACCGTGGTAACATTATGAGATGTTCTTATTACCACCATGCTATTGTACTATTCCAGATGATACTAAATGTTACATAATACTTCCTTGAGATAAATATACTGTATAGTACCTGTATATATATCAGGTGCCTCAAAGAGAGCTCAGGTTCTCAACTGGCTCAGCCATGTTAATATTGTTATTATTATCCACTCTGTATCTGTGTTTTTCTGGCTAAATAAAACTGTTTCAATTCAATTCTGTTTCAATTCAACATACAACAAATAGTTTCACTTAACATACAACAGTAATAATATTCATATAAAGCATATATAACATACGTACAGTATATGAACCAACACTATATCAGTTAGCAAGATTACCTTTAAACATAATTTAATAGCATTACTTACAGACATCACACTTGAGGCCAAAGCTCTTAGGTATGTTATTCAGTTTGACAAGCGGAGTGTTGCCTATGTGTCCAAGAATGTTGTCCAGAGTACGCAAGTTCTCATTCCTGTTGGAGATAAACATAATATTGTACAGTACATTGATCTAGAAATAGATTAAACCACAAGTTGCAGTCTTATAATATTACTGTGGTCTCTTAGAATTTGCTATATGCAGGTTGTAATGAATCCTTAGTCGAGATGACTCGGGATTACGGACAATTCCAGTGAATCAGGTATTGGTGATTTCATTGGAGCTCATATAAATCCAAGTGTATTGTATACAGTAAGATCTCATATTTCGTGGGATTTCATTTCGCGTTTTTGAATTTCGCGAGCACTACCTAATGCAACCAAGTCTTATATTTGGCGTAAAATATCGTGAATTTCACGAGATCCAGCCAGCAAGCTGGAATGAAGCAATATTGTGGCGAAGAGAAAGGGAAGAAAGATTGTCAACTAAAGGAGGAGAGTTAATAAGACGAAATGCCTTTGATTCCATCCTATCTAACAGTTGGACAGAAGAGCCACCCCAGATATGAGAGCAGTATTCCAAGTTAGGACGAATGAATTTCTTAAATACTTGAAGCAACTGCTCAGGAGTGCAGTAGCTATGGCATCTGTACAGCATTCGCAACTTTCGGGAGGCAGCTTTAGCAATGTTGAGGATGTGTGACTTCCACGACATATTGGAGGAAATGGCGAGGCCTAGCATATCTACAGTGTTTCAGAATTTGGCAGAATGATAGCATCCTCAAATGTAATTGGTGGGAGATCATCTAATTTAGAAAGTGTAATTGGTAAATACTGAGTATTATTACTATTGAATTTAACCAAGTTTCTACCTCCCCATTCAGAGATGCTGCACAGATCCGTATTGACAAGTAATGATATCAGCTCTAGAACAGAACTAGTTTGAGAGTTAGGAGGAAGGGAAAAATGTGAAGAAGGGTGAAGAGTAGAATCATCAGTGCAAGAATGGATAGAATTAGTTGTAGTGTGAAGTAAATCAGTGATAAAAAGAAGGAAGAGAGTAGATGAAAGAAGAGAACCGTGTGGGAGGGGTGTACAAAATGCTCCAGAAGTCTTTTAATCTTGAATTCATTCTAACTAGAAAGTTAAATCAAGATTGTCTGGAGCAATTGCTTGGGTGCATAACACAGATGCATGGAACCTACGACCATCCAAATGCTGTGAAATTTAAGTTCAGGCTCAAGAAGTTACTTCTGGGATAAGACGTTTCACTAATTTCTGATATTCCTAACACAACTATTGATAGCTTTGATTGCTTATCAAGAAATATTGGTCTTAGTAGGTAGTAGGCAGCTACCAAACAAAGGGAGGTACTACCGCCTGGGAAGGTATTGGAAGCATAATGTGTTATCTAATGGTAGACCCTGCTGCCATATGGCATCACAAAAATTCCAGTCCGATTAAATACCTGAAGCACGGTCCTATGAATAAATGGACTGCTGTCAAAATTGAAAATTTCATTTGAGCATGTACCGAGAGGAGCGAGTAATTACCCAAATGTAGCCATAATGAAGTCAAATGATGAATGTACAAGCGTAAATCGGGCTGTGAATCACTTGATAAGTCAAAAACTTAATTTAATCTGAGTTGTGTTGTGTTAGGTTAGGTTAGGTTAGGTTAGGTTAGGTTAGATTAGATTAGGTTAGGTTAGGTACATGCACTTGATCTATTAACTCAGATTAAATTAAGTTTACCAATTTTTTGTGACTTCGAGACACCAAATACTAGTCGAGGTTAGGTTAGGTTCGGTACATGCACTTGATCTATCAACTCAAATTAAATTAAGTTTTCCAATTTTTTTTTACTTTGTGACACCTAATACTAGTCGAGAAGTGATTGGTAACCCGATTTATTCATGTAGGACCATTATTTGACTTCATTGCGGCTGCATTTGGGTACATTTGGGTAATTAGTCGGACCCCAAAAATTGTGACCAAGTCCCAGGTTGCTGATCTGACTTTCTGCTTCATTTACACGCAATTGCATTTTTCTCAATTGTTTCTCTTACCATTGACAACACAACATACATAAATCATTTCTCGCTTTTGATCTTTTTTTCATTTTTGTATTTATTATTATTATTATTATTATTATTATTATTATTACAGTTACTGTATTATTATCACCATTATTTTATTATTTTATTTTTGTTTGTTTTATCATAAATTTTATTTATTATGACTATTATTTATTATTATAATTATTATTAGTTTATTATTACATTTTCGCCCCCCCCCCCCTACCCGGCCCCGATGTGGGTCAGTGACCTGTGCCCGGGTGGGCTAATCCCCGTGGGAAAAAAAAAATTATAACGGTACACCTTTCAATGACAGAGCTGGCAGTAGAACTCTATGTAACAAATCAATGGTTCAAAGGCTTGGATATTGGCAATGAAGTAGAAAAAGGGTTAAGTGATGAGTTTAATGAAAACCCAGGAGGGTGTATAAACCCTGACAAAAATGATGGTAAAGCAATAGATTTAGTCATAGAAGAGGAAGCTCTTTGGTATGTTGGTCCTACATGAATAAATCGGACTGCTAGTTACTTCGCGACTAGTATTTGGTGTCAGAAAGTCACAAAAAATTGGAAAACTTACTTTAATCTGAGTTAATAGATCGCGTGCATGTACCGACGGAGCGAGGAATTACCCAAATGTAGCCAAATGTAGCCGCAATGAATTCAAATGATGGTCTTATAAGCGTAATTCGGGCTGTGAATCACTTCTCGATTATTAATTGGTGTCATAAAGTAAAAAAAAATTGGTAAACTTAATTTAATCTGAGTTGTGTTGGGTTAGGTTAGATTAGATTAGATTAGGTTAGGTTAGGTACATGCACTTGATCTATTAACTCAGATTAAATTAAGTTTACCAATTTTTTGTGACTTTGTGACACCAACTACTAGTCGAGAAGTGATTGGCAGTCCGATTTATTCATCTAGGACCATTATTTGACTTCATTGCGACAACATTTGGGTACATTTGGGTAATTAGTCGGACCCATCTTTCTCGTCAGAAACGGTCATCCCAACGATTATAAATGAACTCATTTAAAAATACAGTACATCATTAATTCAGGATGAAATTGGACAGATTTGCAACAGGCAATCAGCAGTAATTCTTGAGGAGGGGCGGGGCATCTCTTCTCAACTGGGGAAAAACACACTACAGTATAGTCAAAGACAGATTGTCTTTGCTATAGTTACTGTGGTTCCGGTGATGAACACCAGAGGACCTTAAACTCCCACCATCCACCTGTCAGGTTGGGAAAAGCTGGCTGAGAGTCAGTTTTACTCCTGACACCGACTGCTATGCCTCGGAGCTGCTTCCCCAATTCGCTTGGTGTTGTCTATATATTTATATTTTTTTACTTATTTGGTTGACCTGTATTTAACTTAATAGATAAGTTATTCTTGTTATGGTTGTTGGTACGATATTTAGAATGTTAAATAGGAATTTAAATTCTTACCATTGTATTGACTTGTAATGTTCGAGTGCAAGTTTTCTATGTAAATACATTGGTTTGCGAAGTGCATTTTTCACTCTAGGTTTTCTCCTTCACATTTTAACAACAAATATCCAATTTAAGCCTGTCTAGAACACGTTGTAACAATAAGTGCATTAACATAATTATATTACGGATCGGTATTCTCCCAACGTGACTTACGTCTGTAATACAGATTAAAATCCTCGAAACCGGATCTCCAAAAAATCGGAGGTCAAATTTTGCTTCCACATGCTCAAAAAACTCTTTAGTTGAACCTTTTGTTTTACTGTACTTTTTGAACAACAATAGAGGTCTATAAGCACCCAGTCGAATGTTCATACCCGGAACTGCCAGATACTTGCCCCACTAAAAGTCACAACCACCCCGGATGAAAAAGCTACAGTTTCAGAAAATTTTCAGAACATACTTTTTGTAGTGAGTTCCGAACTCTTGAAATAATCTGCCAGAGTGTGTTGTGAAGACACGCAGTGTAAACGGATTCAAAACCCAAGGCTTGACCAACGCAGGACACAAGTTACATACTGTACATTCTGGAGCCCAGTGGAAAAGATAATAAAGTAACGTATAAGATAATGAATCCACCACTCACTGTTGTACTGGGTTAAGTGTATCTACCACTCACTGCTGTACTGGGTTAAGTGTATCTACCACTCACTGCTGTACTGGGTTAAGTGTATCTACCACTCACTGCTGTACTGGGTTAAGTGTATCTACCACTCACTGCTGTACTGGGTTAAGTGTATCTACCACTCACTGCTGTACTGAGTTAAGTGTATCCACCACTCACTGCTGTACTGGGTTAAGTGTATCTACCACTCACTGATGTACTGAGTTAAGTGTATCTACCACTCACTGCTGTACTGGGTTAAGTGTATCTACCACTCACTGCTGTACTGGGTTAAAAGTATCCACCACTCACTACTGTACTGAGTTAAGTGTATCTACCACTCACTGCTGTACTGGGTTAAGTGTATCTATCACTCACTGCTGTACTGGGTTAAAAGTATCCACCACTCACTACTGTACTGAGTTAAGTGTATCTACCACTCACTGCTGTACTGAGTTAAGTGTATCTACCACTCACTGCTGTACTGAGTTAAGTGTATCTACCACTCACTGCTGTACTGACTTAAGTGTATCTACCACTCACTGCTGTACTGAGTTAAGTGTATCTACCACTCACTGCTGTACTGAGTTAAGTGTATCTACCACTCACTACTGTACTGGGTTAAGTGTATCTACCACTCACTGCTGTACTGAGTTAAGTGTATCCACCACTCACTGCTGTACTGGGTTAAGTGTATCCACCACTCACTGCTGTACTGGGTTAAGTGTATCTACCACTCACTGCTGTACTGGGTTAAGTGTATCTACCACTCACTGCTGTACTGGGTTAAGTGTATCCACCACTCACTGCTGTACTGGGTTAAGTGTATCCACCACTCACTGCTGTACTGAGTTAAGTGTATCTACCACTCACTGCTGTACTGGGTTAAGTGTATCTACCACTCACTGCTGTACTGAGTTAAGTGTATCCACCACTCACTGCTGTACTGGGTTAAGTGTATCTACCACTCACTGATGTACTGAGTTAAGTGTATCTACCACTCACTGCTGTACTGGGTTAAGTGTATCTACCACTCACTGCTGTACTGGGTTAAAAGTATCCACCACTCACTACTGTACTGAGTTAAGTGTATCTACCACTCACTGCTGTACTGGGTTAAGTGTATCTATCACTCACTGCTGTACTGGGTTAAAAGTATCCACCACTCACTACTGTACTGAGTTAAGTGTATCTACCACTCACTGCTGTACTGAGTTAAGTGTATCTACCACTCACTGCTGTACTGAGTTAAGTGTATCTACCACTCACTGCTGTACTGACTTAAGTGTATCTACCACTCACTGCTGTACTGAGTTAAGTGTATCTACCACTCACTGCTGTACTGAGTTAAGTGTATCTACCACTCACTGCTGTACTGGGTTAAGTGTATCCACCACCACTGCTTTCGGTACTGAGTTAAGTGTATCTACCACCACTGCCGTAACTGAGTTAAGTGTATCTATCACTCACTGCTGTACTGGGTTAAGGTATCCACCAATTACTGCTGTACTGAGTTATGTATCTACCACTACTGCTGGTACTGAGTTATGTATCTACCACTCACTGTTGCATTGGGTTAAGTGTATCCACCACTCACTGCTGTACCGAGTTAAGTATTACCACTACTGTTGTAATTGAGTTAAGTGTATCTACCACCACTGCTGTACTGAGTTATGTATCTATCAATTACTGCTGTACTGGGTTAAGTGTATCTACCACTACTGCCAGAATTGGGTTAAGGTATCCACCACCACTGCTGTACTGGGTTAAGGTATCTACTTCACTACTGCTGTACTGGAGTTAAGTGTATCTACTAATTCACTGCTGTACTGGGTTAAGTGTATCCACCCACTCACTGCTGTACTGGGTTATGTATCTATCACTCACTGCTGTACTGGGTTAAGTGTATCTACCACTCACTGCTGTACTGGGTTATGTATCCACCACTCACTGCTGTACTGAGTTAAGGTATCCACCACTACTGCTGTACTGGGTTAAGTGTATCCACCACTCACTGCCGTACTGAGTTAAGGTATCTACCACTCACTGCTGTACTGGGTTAAGTGTATCCACCACTCACTGCTGTACCTGGAGTTAAGTGTATCTATCACTCACTGCTGTACTGAGTTAAGTGCATTCATCACTCACTGCTGTACTGGGTTAAGTGTATCTACCACTCACTGCTGTACTGGGTTATGTATCTACCACTCACTGTATTGAGTTAAGTGTATCCACCAATTACTCACTGTACTGGGTTATGTATCTACCACTCACTGCTGTACTGGGTTAAGTGCATCTACCACCTTCCACTGCTGTACTGAGTTAAGTGTATCCACCCACCTCACTGCTGTACTGGGTTAAGTGTATCTACCACTCACTGCTGTACTGAGTTATGTATCTACCACTACTGCTGTACTGAGTTAAGGTATCTACCACTCACTGCCAGAATACTGGGTTAAGTGTATCCACCACTACTGCTGTACTGAGTTAAGTGTATCCACCACCACTGCTGTACTGGGTTATGTATTCACCACTCACTGCTGTACTGAGTTAAGGTATCTACCACTCACTGCTGTACTGGGTTAAGTGTATCTACCATCACTGCTGTACTGAGTTAAGTGTATCCACCACTCACTGCTTTCTTTCTTCGTACTGGGTTATGCATCTACCACTCACTGCTGTACTGGGTTAAGTATCTACCACTACTGTACTGAGTTAAGTGTACTCCATCACTCACTGCCGTACTGGAGTTAAGTGTATCTACCACTCACCGCCGTACTGTCATGCATTCACCACTCAATCGTTGCACCACTACTGGGTTATGTATCTACCAATTCACTGCTGTACTGGGTTAAGGTATTCACCACTCACTGCTGTACTGGTTATGTATCTACCACTACTGTTGTACTGGGTTATGTATCTACCACTCACTGCTGCATTGCTGGCGGTATCCACCACTCACTGCTGTACTGGGTTAAGTGTATTCTACCACTCATTGCTGTACTGGGGTTAAGTGTATCTACCACTCACCGCCGTACTGTCATGCATTCACCACTCAATCGTTGCACCACTACTGGGTTATGTATCTACCAATTCACTGCTGTACTGGGTTAAGGTATTCACCACTCACTGCTGTACTGGTTATGTATCTACCACTACTGTTGTACTGGGTTATGTATCTACCACTCACTGCTGCATTGCTGGCGGTATCCACCACTCACTGCTGTACTGGGTTAAGTGTATTCTACCACTCATTGCTGTACTGGGGTTAAGTGTATTCATTTGACTACTACTGGTACTTCGGAGTTAAGTGTATCCACCACTCACTACTGTACTGGGTTAAGTGTATCTACCACTCACTGCTGTACTGGGTTAAGTGTAATTCACCACTCACTACTGTACTGAGTTATGTATCTACCACTCACTGCTGTACTGGGTTAAGTGTATTCACCACTCACTGCTGTACTGGGTTAAGTAAGTATCCACCAATTTACTGCTGTACTGGAGTTAAGTGTATTCAATTGATCACTGCTGTACTGGAGTTAAGTGTATCTATCAATTACCGCTGTACTGAGTTAAGTATCTACCAATTCACTGCTGTACTGGGTTAAGTGTATCCACCACTCACTACTGTACTGGGTTAAGTGTATCTACCACCACTGCTGTATTGTTAAGTGTATCTACCACTACTGCCGTACTGAGTTAAGTGTATCCACCACTACTGCTGTACTGCTATGTATCTACCACTACCGCTGTACTGAGTTAAGGGTATCTACCACCACTGCTGTGTGTACTGGAGTTATGTATCTAACACTCACTGCTGTACTGTTATGTATCCACCACTCACTGCTGTACTGAGTTAAGGTATCCACCACTCACTGCTGTACTGGGTTATGTATCTACCAATTCACTGCTGTACTGGAGTTATGTATCTACCACTCACTGCTGTATCAAGGTTATGTATTCACTAATTTCACTGCTGTACTGAGTTAAGTGTATCTTTTTTTACCACTCACTGGTTGCATTGGGTTAAGTGTATCTACCACTCACTGCTGTACTGGGTTAAGTGTATTCACCACTCACTGCCGTACTGAGTTATGTATCTATCACCACTGCTGTACTGAGTTAAGTGTATCTACCACTCACTGCTGTACTGGGTTATGTATCTACCACTCACTGCTGTACTGGGTTAAGTGTATTCTACCACTCACTGTTGCATTGGGTTAAGTGTATCTACCACTCACTGCTGTACTGGGTTAAGTGTATCTTACCATCACTGCTGTACTGCTGCTACCTACCACTCACTGCTGTACTGGGTTAAGTGTATCCACCACTCACTGCTGTAATACTGGGTTAAGTGTATCTACCATCACTGCTGTACTGGGTTAAGTGTATTCAACACTACCACTGTATTGAGTTAAGTGTATCCACCACTCACTACTGTACTGGGTTAAGTGTATTCTACCACTACTGCTGTACTGGGTTATGTATCTACCACTCACTGCTGTACTGTTAAGTGTATCCACCACTCACTGCTGTACTGGGTTATATCTATCACTCACTGCTGTACCAAGGTTAAGTAGTATCTACCACTCACTGCTGTACTGGGTTATGTATCTACCACTCACTGCTGTACTGGGTTAAGTGTATCTACCACTCACTGCTGTACTGGGTTAAGTGGTATCTACCACTCACTGCTGTATCAGTTATGTATCTACCACCACTGCCGTACTGGAGTTATGTATCCACCACTCACTGCTGTACTGAGTTAAGTGTATCCACCACTCACTGCTGTACTGAGTTAAGTGTATTCACCACTCACTGCTGTACTGGGTTAAGTGTGCATCTACCACTCATCAAGGTTGGTACTGGTTATGTATCCACCACTAATTGCTGTACTGGGTTATGTATCCACCACTCACTGCTGTACTGGGTTATGTATACTCACTCACTACTGTACTGGGTTAAGTGTATCTACCACCTACTGTTGTACTGGGGTTATGTATCTACCACTCACTGCTGTACTGGGTTAAGGTATCCACCACTCACTGCTGTACTGGGTTAAGTGTATCTACCACTCACTGCTGTACTGGGTTAAGGTATCCACCCATCACTGCCGTACTGGTTATGTAGTCTATCACTACTGCTGTACTGGGTTAAGTGGTATCTACCACTCACTGCTGTACTGAGTTAAGTGTATCTACCACTCCACTGCTGTACTGGGTTATGTATCCACCACTTACTGCTGTACTGGGCTAAGTGTATCTACCACCACTGCTGTACTGGGTTAAAGTGTATCTACCACTCACTGCTGTACTGAGTTAAGTGTATTCACCACTCACTGTTGTAATTGGGTTAAGTGTATCCACCACTATCTGTTGCACTGGGTTAAGTGTATCCACCACTCACTGCTGTACTGGGTTATGTATCTACCACTCACTGCTGTACTAAGTTATGCCCATCACTCACTGCTGTACTGGGTTATGCGTATCTACCACTCACTGCTGTACTGGGTTAAGTGTATCTATCACTCACTGCTGTACTGGGTTATGTATCTACCACTCACTGCTGTACTCTGGGTTATGTATCTATCACCTCCTCCACTGCTGCACTGGGTTAAGTGTATCTACCACCACTGCTGTACTGTCAAGTGTATCTACCACTGCTGTACTGGGTTAAGTGTATACCAATTACCGGTTGCGTACTGGTTAAGTATCTATCACTCACTGCTGGGTTAAGGTATCCACCAAATTCACTGCTGTACTGGGTTAAGTGTATCTACCACTCACTGCTGTACTGGGTTATGCATTCCACCACCACCACTGTACTGGGTTAAGTGTATTCACCACCACTGCTGTACTGGGTTAAGTGTATCTACTGCCCATCATGTGGCCTGGGTTAAGTGTATCTATCACTACTGTTGTACTGGGTTAAGTATTCACCACTCACTGTTGTACTGCTGGGCTAAGTGTATCTACCACTCACTGCTGTGGCTGGGTTATGTATCTATCACTCACTGTTGCATTGGGTTAAGTGTATCTACCACTCACTGCTGTATTTCGGGTTAAGTGTATTCACCACTACTGCTGCAATGGGTTAAGTGTATCTATCACTCACTGCTGTACTGGGTTAAGTGTATCTATCACCACTGCTGTACTCGGGTTAAGTGTATCTACCACCTGCTGTACTAAGTTATGTATCTATCAATTAGTGCTGTACTGGGTTAAGTGTATCTACCACCACTGCTGTACTGGGTTATGTATCTACCACTACTGCTGGTACTGGGTTAAGTGTATTCACCACTACTGCTGTACTGGAGTTAAGTGTATCCACCACTACTGTTGTACTGCTAAGTGACTCCACTAATTACTGCTGTACTGGGTTAAGGTATTCAACACTACTGCTGTACTGGGTTAAGTGTATCTACCACTCACTGCTGCAGCTGAGTTAAGTGTATCCACCACTCACTGCTGTACTGGGTTAAGTGTATCTATCACTCACTGCTGTACTGGGTTAAGTGTATCTACCACTACTGCTGTACTGGGTTATGTATCTATCACTCACTGCTGTACTGGGTTAAGTGTATCTACCCACCACTGCTGGTACTGTTAAGTGTATCTACCACTCACTGCTGTACTGAGTTATGTATCTATTCACCACTGCCAAAATGGGTTAAGGTATCTACCACTCACTGCTGGGTACTGAGTTATGTATCTACCACTCACTGCTGTACTGAGTTAAGGTATCTACATTTCAATTACTGCTGTACTGGGTTAAGTAGTCCACCACTCACTGCTGTACTGAGTTAAGTGTATCCACCACTACTGCTGTACTGGGTTAAGTGTATCTACTCTCACTACTGTCAGAACAGGTTGGCGGTATCCACCACTACTGCTGTACTAAGCCAAGTGTATCTATCACTCACTGCTGTACTGGTTATGTATCTACCACTACTGATGTACTGTTAAGTGTATCTACCACTACTGCTGTACTGGGTTATGTATCCACCACTCACTGCTGTACTGGGTTAAGTGTATCTACCACTCACTGCCGTACTGGGTTAAGTGTATCTATCACCACTGCTGTACTGGGTTAAGTGTATTTACCACTTACCGATGTACTGTTAAGGTATTCACCACTCACTGCTGTGTCGTTATGTATTCACCACTCACTGCTGTACTGGGTTAAGGTATCTATCACCACTGCTGTACTGGGTTATGTATCCACCACTCACTGCTGGTACTGTTGCTAGTATTCTACCACTCACTGCTGGTACTGGGTTATGTATCTACCACTACTGTCGTACTGGGTTAAGTGTATTCTATCACCATTGCTACTGGGTTGTATCTACCACTCAATTATTGCATACTGGGTTATGTATCTACCACTCACTGCTGTACTGGTTATGTATCTACTAATTACTGCTGTACTGGGTTAAGGTATCTATCACTCATCATGTACTGGGTTAAGTGTATCCACCACCACTGCTGTACTGTTAAGTGTATCTACCACCACTGCTGTACTGGGTTAAGTGTATCTACCACCACCGCTGGTACTGGGTTAAGTGTATCTACCAATTCACTGCTGTACTGGGTTAAGTGTATCGCATCAATTACCGTTGCACTGGGTTATGTATCCACCACTACCGCTGTACTGGGTTAAGTGTATCTACCACTCACTGCTGTACTGGGTTAAGGTATTCACTAATTAATGCTGTACTAAGTTATGCAGTTCACCACTTCCACTGCTGTACTGTTAAGTGTATCTACCACTACTGCTGTACTGGGTTAAGGGTATCTACCACTCACTGATGTACTGGGTTATGTATCTATCACCACTGCTGTACTGGGTTAAGTGTATCTACCACTCACTGCTGCACTGGGTTAAGGTATCCACCACTCACCGCTGTACTGGGTTATGTATCTACCACCACTGCCGTACCGTTATGTATCTACCACCACCGCTGCACTGTCAAGTGTATCTACCACTCA